>NC_141043.1:36022500-36187500 GCF_052040795.2 Danio rerio | reverse complement strand
AAGTGGGTCTCAGACCGGTCAGGAAGCACTGCATTGAATTCCCTATTCTCCCGCCATGTCTTTAAAAATCACAGTATATTTTACCCCAGTTTTTTCAATGGAGTTCCTGTGCTCGCTTGCTGATCCTGAAGGCACCAGCGGTCTTTCATCTCGTTTTACGCTTAAACAACAAAATAATTAATTAAGTCTACTTAACTGAATGTATTGTAATTACATTACATCATCAATGCTGTAAAAGGAACCTTATACAATTGAAAATAGCCACATTAAGCTCTCACCGGAAGTTTAACAGCCTTTGTGAGTAAATCAATAAATGCTATACTCAACTGATTTGTTCGAAATGTTGATTCATTCATAAATAACAAGCTGACTCCTACCACAGGCACTGAATCATTTACTCAGTTATGTTTAATCATGTGTTAACACATTTTATTAACATGCTAACAACATTATAATTCATGAAATGAGCTGACTATAATTTTCCTAAAACCCCTTAGCCATCAAAACATGAGATTCATTATAGCAACATGACAAAGCATGCTTTACACATGCTAGCAGTGTGATAAACTTTATTATTTGGTTCTAACAGGAACCAAATACTAACATTAATGTAACTGATGTTTATTTTTTCTCAGTTGAAAATACATTCACAAACAGTAAACTGCAAGCATGAATATACAGGAGGTGGCCACGGATTATTATTTGTTAATCAACAAGCTTTACAATGTTCTTTTTACCCTGTACCCTACCTATATGTGTTTGCTTTCGACTTATGTTTTTGTGTGCGTCAGTCTCTTGCATGTCCCCGTAGGTCCATTTTTTGGACACACTCCAGTGCCCTGCAAATATCCCAAACCCCTTTCCTGCTTCCCTATCCTCAGCAGAGGCTCTCTCACGCGTGTCCACACAATCGCAGGGCTGTAATTGGTATGGTTTACACTTCCTTAAGAGCAAATCGAAGCCTGGCTAGACAGACAGCATTGCGGCAGTCAGGGCTGAGGGGAAAAACATGCAGGTCCACAGAGGCCGGGCTTTTCATTTAGAAATTCAGCCTGTGCGCTGTCTTTTTTAGGGGAGGGTCCTCTTGTGGGGCGATTAGGGGTCGGTGTGTTTGAATGGCTTCCAGAATCATTTCCCATAAAGCCTGTGTTGGACTAAATTAATGTGAGCAGCGCAGCTTTTTTGGGAGATCCTTAGTCGAGAGCTGTGAGTAAGCAGACGCTGTTCTCTCGACCTGATGCTTTTTTTCCCAAACCTGCTGAGTGTCTGACTCCCACACTGTCTGTCACATTGTGTTTTTAAAAAAGAAGAATCTGAAGCCAAACATGTCACGCTGACAGACACAATGCTCCCTTTGAAAATGTTTTAGTTTACCACCCACATGGTGTAAAACTCAGGGGGACTGCTGCTGTGGATAATGCGCACCATTGTGAATTTGCAAACGAAGTGTAAACGCTTGATTTGATTATGTGTTTGTCCACAAAGAGCTAATTTAGGATGTTGTGATTGTTTCAGGGTGCAAATGTGAGACGAGTTGTACTGAATTTGAAATTCTGCAATGCTTACTGCCGTATCTATGTCAATATGTAAAGCCAATCTGTTTGGTAGCTAATTATATTTAATAAAATCACTTTAATTAGGGCTTTTTTTTCTTTCTAACTTTACTGTAGTATGGATTATGGTAATTGGGCCCTTGTAACCAAGTCTTTCCAATATCTATTTATCTCTGCATTAAATATACTGAAATGTTTGTCAATTTTGGACAACTATTACAGCAAAATTGGCTCATTTTTTTTATTTAGACAGTTCTCAAATTAGTTTAGCCAAGCGCCATTGTAATAGTGCTCCTATACCAACAAAGGCTCATTCAAAAAATGTAGCCCTATAAACATTTCTGGAGATGGTGAATTATGTAGCTAGAAGTACATTTGGCTGCATTTTGTCTTTAAAACGAATGCTACGGGGTGGTATTATGCCGTTCCTTTTCGCATTAGCAGCTGACCGCTTACCTATGGCTTTCCTGCTTTTACCAGTTTGTCCGGTGGCTCGCTGCATACGTTGGCAGACTTGAGATGCAGAGAGGAGGCGAAGATAATGGAGGCGAAGGATGGTTCCAAAATGCGGGTAAGACAAAAACAAAAGCCAAAAAAAATAAAATAAACAAGTAAATAACGGTGAGAATGTGGTAAAATCTGAAAACGTGGTAAAAATAGTTTTTTTTTAATCTGGATTGCTTTTTAAAACACTGCCGGTTGGGATTAGGGAAAGGGGTTGATGGGGTGATTGGTTTTGTCGGTCAGACAGTCAGTCAGTTGACAGCAGCCTCTGGTGGATTTACGCGGGAAAAGCAGGCACGAATGGCACTCACAAGACAGATTTGAGATCTCAAAAAGCATACACGGAGGCTTCTGGTGGATTCGTACCTCCAGGGACAGGTTTGGTGCTCCCCAGAAATGTATATAGTGCTATGTTTTCAGAATGAGCCTGGATTGCCACATACAGACCAATAGCACTAGTTGCTAGTAGGTGGTAGCAATTGTTTATTAGCAAGACGATTGATTGTTTACTTCTCAAAAAAACTGATTCATTTCAGATGGAAGCTTTTAGCCTTTATGAGTTAGTCAATAAATGTTTTACTCAACTAATTTGTTTAAAAGGGCACCTATTTGACTCTTTTTCAAGATTTAATATACTTTATTTGTGTCTCTTGAATGTGTCTGTAAAGTTTCAGCTCAAAATGCCTATCAGATTATTTATTATACCTTTTTAATTCTGTGAAATTTGAGCTGTTAAGACATTGTAGCTGTTTTTGTTGTCTGTGCTTTTAATGCATATGAGCTGGTTCTCCCCACCCACCGTTCCCACGTGCATCTCAGAGTTCTGTTTGTATTGCTCTGGTTTGTGTAGATAAACAACACAGTGACAGACAAGAAAGAAGCAGTGTTTAGCTTATTACTGTTTTTTCACTGCAAATTAGACAGGATAGATGTTCATATCTACTGCTGTATAGATATTCATTATGCTAATGAACAAAATAAACCTAATATAAGTCCACAAACTGGGGTTGTAGCATCTTCTTTTATTATTGTACTGACATTATGCTGCTGTGATGATGAATTTCAAAGTGATTTTACTGTCTTATTACAAACATGCACTGTTTTAAAAATGTTTTAAACTTAGAAAACTCATTCTTGAGGTGCAGATGATCACAGAGAGCTGAACAGATCTTTTAACCCCGGTTGCTTTGCGCACATCCTGTCTTGTGGATCTAATCATACACATAACTACGGAGACATGTTAATACGTGGCTGTCAATCAATTCGGGGAGTGGGGGAACAACACTTCTATATCACGTTGAGGTGGACCTCAAAATGGGAGGGATTTGGATCCTATTTTAACATCAGGAAATTTAAAAAGGACTTATGTTTCTATCACTCCAGTAGGACACACTATACCCATACACACTTTTGTCCAAACAGCTTACAAAAGAGGATTTTCATCATAGGTGCCCTTTAAAACATTGATTTACTCATGAATGAAAAACTGATTTGTATCACAGACACTGAATCATCATTACTTAAAGTTTTTATTTTGTCCCTTAGGTAACAAAGTAGCAAATGTTTAGTTTCAAACAAGACCAGACCTATCAATATAGACTATAGAATTCAAGAGCTACAAACCATCCCTACTGAAAAAACAGCTTAAACCAGCCTAGGCTGGTTGGCTGGTTTTAGCTGGTCAACCAGGCTGGCTTCAGAGGGGTTTTGGCCACTTCCAGACTGGTTTTCAGCCATTTCCAGTCTGGTCTTAGCTGGACAGGTTTGATAGATATTTGATGATTAAACTGCTGTGGATTTGTCTGGAATATTTGTTTTACAAATATAGATACAGTATTCCTCACTACTCCATCTGAAATATCAGTTTATTTCACCTTCTTAGTTATGGAACTGTTGTATGAAAGCAGTATCCTACTTGCTTTGTATTTCAGACACATATCTGAAACACTGTTTTTAACTTTCATGTCAAATTTGTGGTCAGATGTGAATAATGCAGGTCTCTGGTGCAAAGCGAAATAGTTAAACCTGTCTTTTGCTGCCCGCCTGCTGCTGTGCTGTGTTTTCTGCCACTCTATGTGATTAATGAAATCCATAAGGCCTTTCTGCCCTTTCTAATAGATTTATGGACTTCATGGTACAATAACTTAATGTTTTACTGTACATTTGTTTTCCTTACATTGATATTTGTCACGAGAGAGCTCCTGGGCTGACCTTTAGGTGCCGAGTGGCCTGATTTGATTGGCAATTGGTCTGTTAAGGCCAACAAATGCAGCTGCGAGTGATTTTCTAATATAGCATTCAAACTGTATGTTATAATGTGTCACAATGGCATTAGTAGAAGCATACTCTATACTTTGGTTATTTTTTTCATACATTGTTAAATTTTTGGACCGTCAAAACAAGTTCACATGTTTAATTTAATTTAATTTAATTTAATTTAGTTTAATTTAATTTAATTTAATTTAATTTAATTTAATTTAATTTAATTTAATTTAATTTTTATTCTAATTTTATTTTATTTTATTTTATTTTATTTTGTTTTATTTCATTTTATTTTATTTTCGTAGTATCGTAGACTAACCTCTGCTAGGATCAGGGTTTTTAATATGAGTTTCTATCATATTTAGTCAAAAGATTTGGAAATATGCACCCGTTCATAATTGTATTTCATCCTAATCAGCTCCACTGCACAATTACTAACTGTTATTAATGCAGCATCTGCAAGGATTGCACCCAGCAAGCCAGTGAATGTAAAGAAAGTTTACAGAAAAGGTTATAACTTTGTCGCTTCATTCAAGTAACTCTAATAAAATATTTAGCCTTATGCAAGTAAATCAGACTGGAATGTAGTTGATTTTGAAGCTGTTTTGTGTCGAGGGATATTAAAGGATACAGTTTGAACAAACTGATCAAAACAGCAGCCTCAAGTGAAGAGCAGCAGGGATTACATGCTCAATGAAACATTTCTGAAGCATTTTATAGAACTGGAATCCAAGAGACTTATTCAAAGCAAGTAATCAAGCAGCAAAGAGTGAAGTGCAAAACTGCACAGTGATTTCAGATAGGATATGACAGAAGATCTCTTGGGAGAGCAAGAGTACTTGCCTTCTCTTGAGTTCAAATAAGATATTTTGTTGATTGCACTTATTGCTTGTGGAAAAAGAAGAGTGATAACATTTCAGTAGTTTTATTTCCTTTTACCTTACCTTGCCTTCTACCTGAGTTTTAAGGTAAATTATGCTGTATATACAAGTTTGAGTGGCCTAAAGCATCATTTAAACTTTGATAGTACAAGCTCTGCCAAGGATTCATTTTTGTAAGTGTTGTAGTAACCATTTTATTTGAAACAAACTCATTACAATATTCATTAAAAAGTTGTTCTAATAATTCCTTACATTTGTATAGCGCTTTTCTTGACACTCAAATGACTTTACATTTTTTTGGGTGAATCTCCTCATCCACCACCAGTGTGCAGCCTCCACCTGCAGCCACATTGCACCAGACCGCACATCACACAATAGCTGATTGGTGGAGAGGAGACCAACCAATTATGATATGAGGATGGTGTTACGTGTTTATGATGTTAAAGTGGGATGCTGTAACATTTAAGTGAGACAGTGTCACGACACTAGACGAAAAGGATCCAATTGCAAGTGTTTATTACCTGAAAAATGAAACAAAGGATATCACTGGAGTGAACTGGAGACAAGAAAGTTCAAAACGAGAGCCACGGGTCACAATGAAGACATCAATGAACAACGAAGGATTCTGGAAAACAACAGACAGAAACAAGACAAACAACGGACTGATAACCAGAACATACCACATGAGGAAATATATAGCCAGGCAAATAAGGACCAGCTGGAAGATGATTAAGTCAGCTGATGACATCAGCTGATCAAAAAGCACGCTGTCAACACAAAAGGTAAACAAACACACACCCTCACACATGACAACACACAAGGGAAGATACATAACTTACAGGAGGAACACACAGATCCATAAACCGTGACAGACAGGTGTAATGTGTGTGACAGATCAAGAATGAGGCAAGGATAAGACCTTAAATCTAAAGTCTAAACTAGGTGTCAAAAAGAAACACAAAATAAAAACCGAGATCTTCAGTGTATACAACACCCGAACTAAACTAATTAAACTACAAAACTCAAAATACACAGGTGGCAAAGCACTCAAAATAATCTAACAAAACATCAATCTAAACTAAAACAAACCAAACCGGATAAGTCCGTAAAAGCTTAGTTTAGAATCACACAACAACCATCATATTATGTTACTTAAAGCCAACGAAGTTCAACAAGTAAACTCAAATGACCACAGTAACTGAGATAAATCAGTAAATAGATGAAGCATTTTCACAAACAAATTGCGTGGAGCACAAAGGGTACGCCGAGGCAGAGCGCACACCACACACTGGTCTGTCAGGGCTTTAAATCCTTGCAGCTCATCCTGGGATTGGTGGAATCGGAGAACGTCCTAATGATGATGGACAGAACAATAAACCAATTAGAAATCTAAGGGTTGAGCAAACAGAGAGGAGGATGAAAAAAAGACAGAAAGAAAACATAAATCATAACAATGGTTAGGAGGCCATGATGGACAGAGGCCAGTGGGCAAATTTGCCAGGGTTACTCATTTTTTGAAGGACATCCTGAGATTTTTAACGACAGGCAGGACCTCGATTTAACATCTCATCCGACACTGAGAGTTCTCATCAATATACTGGGGCGTTAGGACCCACACAGACCGCAGGTTGGGCATCCTCTGCTGGTCTTACTAACACCACTTCCAACTACATCCTAGCTTTACCATGTGGTCTCTCATCCAGGTACTGACCAGGTGCAGCCCTGCTTAGCTTCAATAGGCGGCCATGTGAGAGTTGTAGAGAGCTAGCTGCTGGCTAATATATGCTGGCTTATAATTCTGTTGTTATGCAAAAGAAAAGCAATTTGCTGTGGTACTTTAAACTACTGTATGGTTAGTTTAGAAAAACTGTGGTTAATTTGTTGTTACCATGGTTTACAATAACATTACCCATGTTTTTTTTTATTAGCTAAAGCCTGGTTAATTTTCACAAGGGTTTGCATGCTTTATCCAAAATGTATAGAAGTACTTGTGTTTTGCCTGGTTTGGCTTGTATGTTTTTGTGACAGATTGCCATTAGCCATTTACTTGCATTTAGTGAATCACCAAGAACTACACTAAATTAAAATTAGCATATATTTTATTTTATTTATTTATCTATTTATTTTTGCATTCATTGCTCCAGCCTTCAGTTTCACATAATGTTTTAGAAATTGTGCCCAAAAAATATTTACTTTTGAACATTTTTTTGGTGAACTATTCCTTTAAGCTAGTCGTATTTGAACACACCACACCATGTTGTCCTTAAAAGACTTTAGTTTAGTATGTCACATAAGAGAAATATGCTGTACACATAGTGCATCAATTTCATCTCGAAGCACTAAGCGAAACTGTGATTTCTGGAGACGTGGCCGGTCGGCTCTGCTCGCGGGTTGTTGTATCTGCAGAAACTCTTCATCAGAGAGAGTGAGTGCGGTCGGCTCTCAGGCAGACACCGTGAAATGGACCCGGCTGTGGTTCACAGCTCCGGGCCCGGCACATTTGCTAAGGGCCATTAACGTCATGCCTTACCAGGACCCAACGGTCTGCCATTCACCCTCTCTGCAGTCCCCAAGTGTGCTGAATCTGTGGAGAAATTGCGCACATACCTTTTCTAGTCCAATTCAGACCAGAGAACCGCTGACATTGAGGACTGATGAGGTCTATTAGTCGTCTTTTTGAAAGGTTCAAGGGGTTTTAGATTGTCAGCAGTCATAAATAGTGTAATTTCAGTGTTTGCTATTGGAAAGATCAGGGATTTGATCAAACCCCAAATGCAATGTATATCATGATACCTCAAGTCATAAAGCTTGCTAAAGAAAAATGTGCTATTGCTTTTGAAGGTGATCAGATTTATTGTACTTTTACACTGACCAACAAATCTTGTTGAAATACATTGAATTATAGTGACCACATTATAGTACAGAGGTGGCCAACCCTGTTCCTGGAGAGCCACCTTCCTGCAGATTTCAGTTGCAACCCATATCAAACACACCTGCCTGTAATTATCACGTGGTGTTCAGGTCCTAATTTATTGGTTCAGGTATGTTTATTATGGGTACCAACTGAAACCTGCAGGGCTGCGTCTGAAACCGCCTACTACTCAGTAGGTACTGCATTTGAATTTAAACTTACTACTCGGCCGTTAGAAAAGTACGTTCTGTACAGTATGAATGTGAAAAGTATGAATGGAATTCGGACGTACTACATCTGCCATTTTGACATAGTCACGTGACTTACCTGCGTCATTTGCGCCGCTCTACTCTCATTCATGAATTCGCTCGCAGGGCATCATGGGATAGTGCAGCATGCATGGGATGCGCACTCCAGAATCTCGCCGGAAGTAGTAAGTCATCCGGGTACTTCTCGCATACTGTTTTTCGATTTCTATGAATTCGGACATACTACTCTGGTCGCATACTGATTTTAGCATACTGTATAGTATGGAAGTATGCGGTTTCGGACGCAACCCAGGAATGTGGCTCTCCAGGAACAGGGTTGGCCACCCCTGTTATAGTAGTCCTTGAATCCTCTTTCAAATTTTTCATTGAGGAAGACTAAACGTATTGTTTTGCTTCATTTGTGTAATCATCTTACAGTACAATACCTTTTTGAACTGCTTCATTCAGGTGTTTTTAAATGTCACAGTCCTAAGACCAACCCAGGCTCATTCTGATAACGTACTCCTATATACATTTCTGGAGAGCTCCCAGGAGCTATGTTTTTTTTTTTTGCAGTTTTTGTTTTTCGCGAATCCACCAGAGGCTGCTGTGTACGCATTTTCAGATCTTTAATTTCTCTCGCGAGTGCTATTCGCGCCTGCTGTTCTCACATAAATCCAACAGGGGCTGCTTTGTATGCTTTTTCTGATCTCAAATTTCTCTAGTGAGAGCCATTTGAGCCTGCTGTTCTCACATAAATCCACCAGAGGCCGCTGTTGACTGACTGTCTTCTAAATGAATGAATAAGTGACCAATCGACTGAACCACCCTTCGTCTTCCCTCAACCCAACCAATAGCATTTTAAAAAGCACCGATTGACCCGCCCACCCCCTTCCCTAAACCCAACCGTAGTATTTTAAAAAGCAATCTAGAAAAAGAAAAGCCCCCTAATTTTTACCATGTTTTTAGATTTTACCAGATTCACACCCTGTTATTTATTTATTTATTTTTTTTTTCGGCTTCTATTTTTGTTTTATCTCCTTTCTTGAACCGTTCTTCACTAGACTCGAATCACATTGTTGCGGTCAACTCAGCTCTGCTTCTCATGTCTGCTGATGTACATGATAAGCTACCGGACAAACTGGTAACAACGGGAGGGCCGTCCATAAAAAGGTAAGCAGTCAGCTGGTAAGCAAGAAAAGAAATGGCATCATACCACCCAGTATTGTTTGTTTTAAAGATAGTTAATTTTGTTTAAAACTTTATTCATCCCCTTGCGGCGATTCATTCTGTTATAGTGGTGCTTCACATATAACAAGAATGACACACTTACAATAAACATCAACTCTTAACATCAAGTTCACAAACAAAAAACTCGGGGAAAAAATCTGTAACAATACTAAATAATAATAACTAATAATAATAAATAATAATCAATCCATTAACTACATTTATTACTAAACCAAATTGCTTTAGGCACAAAAGTGAGTTTATAATGATTTTCGGAACATCTTATTGTCCTGAGTTGTCTCCCAAGGCATCCACTCAAAATATTTGTTTAAGGGGTGTGTGCTGTCTCCTAGTATTTTATGTGCCATCCTCAACACCTGCTGTTCATAATAGGATGCAATACTTTGCAGGGGAACTCCTAACATTTTTGAGCACAAATTAACAATGCCTTAAAGACGATTCTTGTTTTTTTATTGACAGTAAACAAGCAAAAAAAAGAAGAGGACAACATACTTTTAAATAAATGAAAGATGAAATGCAGTCATACATAGCTTCGGCTAAAAAATTCACGATCTCCAGAAATGTATATAGGGCTGCTTTTTCAGAATGAGCCAGTGTTGCAATGAGACAGCATTGGTCAAAGTCGCCAATGATTGGTTGATAGCGTCTGACTCTGGTGCAACATCTATTATTCTATCATTCTGTTTGACTTAAGAGCTGCATTTGATACTGTGGATCACAGGCTCATATCGAAAGTGTGTCTGGGACTGCCTTAAAGTGCTTAAGGTCTTATTTTATTGACTGCTCCCAGTTTATTTATATGGGTGGTTGTAGATCTAAGATTAGCTCTGTCTCCACTGGTGTCCTTTAGGGGTCGGTTTTAGGCCCGTCTACTTTTTAAAATGTACTTGCCATTTTTAGGCTGCCTTCTGAGATCTCTCATGAGCATCTTGACAATGCTTTTTTATCATGTTGCATAACTGTGATCAAAACATTGCGTAATAATGAGTAATAATAATAAGTAGTAATGAGTAATAATTTCTTGTGTTTGAAGGATGGCAAATCTGAAGGTATTCTGTCTTTGACTTTTGATGGCTCTGTTCTGGAAACCCAGAGGTTTGTCTGGGTTTGTTGTCTTTAATTGTCTTTAATGCAAAAAAAAAGATTATTTTGGCCAAAGTTTTGTTGATAAAAATAATAAATAACCTTAGAAATAGGTGTCACAGTGGCGCAGTGAGTAGCACAATCGCCTAACAGCACAAAGGTTGCTGGCTCGAGCCTTGGCTGGGTCAGTTGGCGTTTCTGTGTGGAGTTTGCATGTTTTCTCCTTGTTGGTGTGAATTTCCTCCGGGTGCTCCCGTTTCCCCCGCAAGTCCAAAGATGCGCTATAGGTGAATTGAATACGCATATTGTTCGTAGTGTCTGAGTGTGAATGAGAGTGTATGGGTGTTTCCCAGTGATGGGTTACAGCTGGAAGGGCATCCGCTGTGTAAAACATGATGGATAAGTTGGTGGTTCAATCCGCTTTGGCGACCCCAGATTAATAAGGTGATTAAGCCGACAAGAAAATGAAAGAATGAACCTCAGAAATTTTGCAGGATTGTACCTTATGTTAAATTTTACTTTTGCAGAAAAAAATTATAAATTCATTTGTCTTTTAATGGTTAGACTACAGCAAAGCTCTTTTAACTGTTGTTTGAAATAAAGTGAATCTACACTTAGGGCTCTATTTTAACGATCTAGACACAAAGTCTAAAGCGCAGGGCGCAAAAGCATTAAGAGCATGTCAGAATCCACTTTAGCTATTTTAAGGATGGAAAATCACACGCTGCACTGTGGTGCATGGTCTAACAGGGTTGAGCTCATTCTTTTAATGAGTTATGGGTGTGTTTTGAGATTAAACCAATCAGAGTCTCATCTCCTATTCCTTTGAAGAGTCAGTTATGTAGTGCCATAGTGCGTTTGCTATTTACATGGAGGACTTCGTAAGTGAAAAAACTGAACTATTTACTAGTGAGAAAATAGTTAAACAGAGCATCTGCAGTGAGGATAAAGATTTAGCCTTCTCCAATCGGCCTTTACTGTCACTTTCTCTTTTTCGTGGATAGGGAAACAGGGAAACAGTTGTACGTTTGTTAAGTGCAAAGATTTGTTTCAAAACTATTTCTAAATTCAGTTCTGATTTCAAGCAAATGAATAAATGAGCAATGATAACAAAGTGTTGTCAAAAAACCACACGTCCAATGCCCTATAGGGTCCCAAAACCTGACAGGTGGACACAACTATAAACTTTTTTTTCTTTCTACATAAATATAAAAACCACTGCCTCCATGCCTCATTGCGAGGGGCAGTTTTTCAGTTTGTTCACGACAACTTGCTTTTGAAAAATGTTATTATTATTAGCAGTATTATTCATTATATGCAAATTTATATTTGGCTTAATAATTATGTTTCATTTGTAAAGATATTTGCGTATTGCTAAAGACACTAAAGACACATCTATACAGCTTAAAGTGACTTTAAAAGTCCTAACTAGGTTAATTATGTAAACTAGGCTGGTTAAGGTTGTTCTGTAGATTATCTAGAAAAATATATACCTTAAAGGGGCTAATAATTTTTCCCTAAAGGTGTTTAAAAAATATAAAACTGCTTTTATTGTAGCCAAAATAAAACAAACAAGACTTTTTCCAGAAGAAAAAAATATTTTCAGACACATTGTAAAAATTTCCTTTCTCTGTTAAACATAATTTAGAAAATATTTTAAAAATAAGAAAAAAGATTGAAGGGGGCTAATAATTCTGACTTTACCTGTATATACACCATTATAAACATCATGCTTATTGTCATTAAGTTCATGATCTTTTATCATCACAATGATTGTCAGTGCTGAAAAACTGATATAAGTATGATAACTAATGATGGTAATACTTGTAGGCTTTCTGAAAGATATTATTGTATGCTGAACAAACTGCAGAAATATATAAAAAAAAATAGTTGATAGTTTTCTATAACATATTTTATTAGTAATATTAATACTCGTTTTACAGTATCAGATAATTGTAAAAGAAAAAAAATCCTATCGACCATAAACTTTAAAAAGGTAGCATATATAATGTAAGTGAATTGTATGTTCATTTTTATAATAATGCACTATTAAAATTGTTTTTCTTATATATATTAATTTTATAATATTTCAAATTTCTTCTTTACCTGCATATATGCACCAATCACCGGTAAACGTTCTCCCTACTGTGATAGTAAAGCCCAAATATTAGAAAAACATGATCAGCATGCTTTATTAAAGCTAAAAGGCCACATGTTTTATTTGATAACCCCATTTCTAAATCCTGTTATTCTGATGTTGAGCAGACGAAGACTACAATAGAGGAACATTTGCAAAGAAATGAGGAACTAAAGCAGCCCTGCTCCGGGAGATTTACTGACCTCTGATTTTTTTGTTTTTCTCCATGTTTGTTTTGTGCTCTGTTGACGGAGGTCGATAACCGTTGCTTATTTTCCCTCAAATGCTTGAATCGATTGCATTGTTCATCTCTCTGCCCTATGCACCATCCGAGACTGCTGTTTTAGAAAGCTGACCAACTCTCTCTCTTTCTCTGCTAAAGGGACACAAAGACACCAGCATTCAAATCAAGCCAGTTCCATCTCTATTTCACGCAACACTGCATGTATGGAACAGACGCACATCTGATTAGTCCGTCTCCTGCGACTATTTTCAGACTGAATGAATAACAGTTGAGGGAGTTCGACAGAGTTTGCGAAAAGAGAAAGCCGAACTGAATCATAAAGCATTTTCAGGGCCGTCAGCAAATAAGCATTAAAACACCATCTTGCATCGATTTGGGAATCTGCCATCCAACAGGCTTGATCGATAAACAAGTACGTGGGGGTGGAATGCGATGAAGCTCTGGTTTTAAACTGTAACATATTGGCCCTTTCGGTGTAATCTGTTTTCACATTAACCCTTTAAATCTGAAAGCTGACCTCTATACGCAACAATATATAGGTGTTCGCTGTCTGACAAATGCATTACTGTCAGTCAGACTCGCCGAGGTGGAACAGAGCAGTAATGTGGCTTGTGATTAAGGTTTTGGGTGCTGACATGTAGTTGGACAGATGACCTTTGCTGTCATCTAATGCTCCCTTTAAATTTGATTACGGTGGGTTTTAAAGATAAACTTGATTAATCTTTAAGCAATTAATACAGTATCCTAATAAGTTGAATTATAAAGCAACGTAAAAATGAACACCCTCCATGTATAGCATGTAAAACTGTTTAGTGTAAAATGTTTATTGAGATGTATTATGTTATTAAAGTAAAAAATAGTGATCGTCTGTTTGAATATATCTAATCTGCGATGTCAACGCTGCATTTCCAGCAATAATATTAAAAGATTGATTGACTTATTACTTATGACTGATTACTGCCTTAACATTATTAAGTAAATCAAATATTTGCTTAGTTATAAAGTTAAGTTAATTGAACTTAACAGTTCCAAGTTACAACAGGTTTCCTCTCTTACTCGCTTCAAAATGACTTGAAAGTTCAAAGTAACATGATAAAACATGTTGACAATACTTATTGATCACTTTGTTACTTGTCAACATCATCCGTTTCCATGGATACTCATTATTTTGCACACCTGTTTTTATTTGTGTTCTCATCTATGTAGTATCTTCTTGCATCGATTTGTTTGCGTGTTTTTCTTTTCAAAATTTGAATTGTTGCTCTTGAAGTAGATTATCACCATTGATTTTGGGATAGTGTACCCCAAAATAAAATTATGTCACTGTTGACTCACTCTCAGCTTGTTATAAACCTGTGTAAATGCCTGTTTCTAATGAACACAAAATAAGATGAAGAATGTAAAAACCTAATTGTTATTGATTTATAGTACAACATTTTCCCCCTATTATAGATGTCAATGACTGTTGCTTTCCAACGTTCTCTATATTATCAGTTTTCAGTTTTGGGTGAACTCACCCTTTAAATACAGTACATGTAATTTTGTGAATGTTTAGATCTTTCTCCTTTTCCTTGCATTGGTTAAGCAAACAAATACAACCCCTGTACGCATAAGAGACTTCTCTAAAAAAATATACACTCCCCGAGAAAAGTCTTGTTGTTCATCCAAGTTTTAGGAAAAATAATAACTTGATTTCTAGAGGATCATTTGGTTTTTGAAAGTGGCTTATATGAAAGGCAAAAGCCTCTAGATTACGCTTATTTTACCAAAATAAATTATGAGCAGGCCTTGATGTTTAATTATTTAATTAGGACAGTAAGGTCTGCTTAAAAAAAGTGTCTTCTCACTTGACAGAAATAATGTACAGTATAGATTATAGAGTCATGGTGCAGAAACGTTTTTTATATTGTGTATGACTCCCAGGAGCTTGGAAGAAATGCATCCATACATCTCTGCAATGACTCAAATAACTTATTAATAAAGTCATCTGGAATATTAAAGAAAGTGTTCTTGTAGGACTTCCATAGTTCATCAAGATTCTTTGGATTTATCTTCAATGCCTCCCTCTTCATCTTACCCTAGACATGCTCAGAAATGTTCATTTCTGTCTATAGGCTGGCCAATCCTGGATCACCTTGACCTTCTTTGCTTGCAGGAACTTTGATGTGGAGGCTAAAGTTTGAGAAGGTGCGCTATTTTACTGAAGAACTTTCCCCTTTCCTGTGGTTTGTTATGTAATGGCAGCACAAATGTCTTAATACCTCAGGCTGTTGATTTTGCAATTCACTCTGCAGATCTCTTGCACGCCCTCATACTGAGCGTTACCCCAAATCATGATTTTTCCTTCACCAAACTTGACTAATTTCTGTAAGAATCTTGGGTCCATGCAGGTTCTAATAGGTCTTCTACAGTATTTGTAATGATTGAAATGCAGTTCAACAGATAATTAATCAGAAAAATCGACCTTCTGCCACTTTTCCAAATAGAAGATATGTTATTATTTGTTTCTCTTACAATTGGGATCGACGACAAGACTTTTGTCTGGTAGTATATATATGCATCTTAATTATCCCGCTTTTTCACACTTGCTTTATCTCATTGTAAATGCAGTAATGTTCTTAAATAGCATTTCTGTTTTATTATAACCACCTTAATCATATTTGAGAGAAACTAAAGTCAGGCTACACGTGGCGCATTTCAGCAGTGGCCTTTTCCTGCTTGATTGTCACAATAAAGGCATCGATTTCACAAGCCACTCCAGTCAGATCAATTGCGTAGGCAGTTTTCGATGTGTGTTTACTCTACAGACTGCCAGATTAGATTATGTGTGCTCAGGTAGGGGGCCCGAGTCAGGAAAAAAAAAAACTTCAGAAATCAATCCCTCATTGGCACGGCATTCAGAAAGCGCTGATCTTGAGCATATGTCCTCTAATTACTCTGATGGGAGCTTGCTAATGGGCACAGAGCCGGCCTCGCGCTCACTGCGAATGCTAGTTAATGTCACTGTCACAACGTAGATCCCCGGGCCCTGAGATCAAGGCTGGGGAGCACGAACGGCCCCTAACCGCCCCACCAGTACATGAAACCATCTCACTCCCCGTCTAATTGCTCTCTGAATTATTAACCTCAATGAAAGGAGGACAGTGCCTCATCTGACCCCGCTTATATAGCTGAAGGTTTGGCAGCCCGCGCTTCATGAGAAATGTGTGAACGCATGCATATTTAACCATCTGTGGAAGATTTGCCATTTGCACAGGTTATTACTGACTTTGACCTCTCTTATGAATTTCTGCATATATTTTTTGTACTTTAAGACTGAGAGATGTCTTGGGTTTATTTAGTTGAATTTAAACACACGTGACTAATGCATTTCTAATTATGGGTTGCACTTACTGTACAGTAGTTTACAGAACTGGAATTATTAATTTTTGATAAGGTTGTGTTATCCAAATAATTCATATACAGTTGAAACTAGAAGTTTACATACACTGTATACAAAGGCACACAATCATTTAAAAAAGTTGGATGTTAATGTGACTAAACTTTTTCTCTTTTAGGTAAGATAGGTTTATTAAACGTGTTTCTGTTATGCTTAATAGCAGAATAATGAGAGAGATATTTTTTAGAGAAATTGTTATAATTTTCTTGAAAGTCAAGTTTACATACAGTAAGATTATTAAGCCTCTAAAAAAAAGCTCAGATGATGGTGTCGAGGTTTTGGAAGTTTCTGATTGGCTAATTGACAACATTTGAGTTAATTGGAGGCACGACTGTAGAATAGTATTTAAGGAAAACCTCAAACACACAACTTCCTTTTGTGTCATAATGTTAAATTCAACAAGCCAGAATCAACAAAAAAAGCCAGATTACAACTTGCTAAATTACACTGGGGAAAAGACTCATTTTTGAAGACATGTTCTGTGGTCTGATGGAACTAAGATTGAACTGTTTGGCCATAATGACCAGTGTTACATTGGAAGGACAAAGGGGAAAGCTTACAAGCCTAGGAACACCATCCCAACTGTGAAGTATAGGGGCCGCAGCATTATGTTGTGGGGTTGTGTTGCTGGAGGAGGGACTGGTCCACTTCACAACATAGATGGCAACATGAAGAAAGAACATTATGTAGAAATACTTAAGCAACATCTCAAGACATCAGCCTGGAAACTAAAACTTGGCCACAAATGGATCTTCCAAATAGACCATGACACTAAGCATACTTTCAGACTAGTTAAAATGTGCTTTAAGGACAACAGAGTGAATGTTTTGGAGTGGCCATCACAAAGCCCTGATCTCAATCCTATTGAAAATTTGTGGGCAGAGTTGAAAAAGCTTGTGCAACCAAGACAGCCAACAAATCTGACACAGTTACACCAATTCTATCAGGAGGAATGGGCCAATTTTCTTTCAAACTATTGTGAGAAGCTTGTGGAAGGATACACAAAACATTTGACTAAAGTCACAGTTTAAAAGCAAAGCCAAAAAATACCAAGGAAATGTATGTACACTTTTGACTGTCTAGAAATTAACAACAAATTCTCAAAAAATAAAAAATAAAATAAAATAAATAAAAAATCTCTCATTATTCTGGCATTTAGCAAATGTAATTCATTTAGGTAACCTTAACGGACCTGAAATAGTAAACATTTAGTATGATTTACCATCAGACATTTTTAAAAAAATACTTATGTGCTTTTTTTAGAGTGTATGTCAACTTTCAACTGTAGATAGTGAAAACTGGGTGAGTGTACATTTGACTTTGACTAATACCTTTATTGACTAATACCTGTTATTGCATAAACTTTGTTTTGTATTTCCAGATTAAAATATATTCTCATTTTCTGTGTTCATTACAGAAATATTTATTATTTATTAATGTTTATATCTTGCCGCCGATCCCAGTTGTAAGAGCAACAAATAATAACTTGACTTCTGATCATAACATATCTTCTATTTGGAAAAGTGGCAGAAGGTAGATTTTTTTTTGATGAATCATCTGTTGAACTGCATCCCAATCATCACAAATACTGCAGAAGATCTGTTGGAACCCGCATGGACCAAAGATTTACATAGAAATCAGTCAAGTTTGGTGAAGGAAAAATCATGGTTTGGGGAAAATTCAGTATAGGGGCATCCAAGGTATCTACAGAGTGGATGGCAACACCAACAGCCTGAGGTATCAAGACATTTCTGCTGCCCATTACATTACAAACCAAAGGAGAGGGCAAATTCTTCAGAATGATAGCACTTCTCATACAGTACATCAATGGAAAGATTTCTATAAAAATCTCGTTTGCAGAAAATGTACCCTTAAGACTAGTTTTGTGGTCCAGGGTAACAAAATAAGCTTAAAAAACAGATGCTGCGCTTGCCAATAATCTCCAAACAAGTGGCTACTTAATGAAAAACAATAGGTGATCCGGCAACTGAGGTGATGAAATACACGCTGGTTAAACAAGCCACCTTAAAACAGAGCGCGTGACATTTACAAGCTATTTACAGAGACAGTAGAATTTATCTATTATTAACGTATAACCTACTGAATTATTTACAATACCGTGAGGGAATTGTTTATGCTTTGTAATGTGTAAACCTCTACCATTGAACTGATGAATAAATCACATTTGCTCTTGCAGGTGTGTGGGCATGCTGGGACTGGCAATTACCACAAAACAAGGGTATTAAAAAACAAACATAATTACTCACAGTCTTTGGCAGTGCATTTTCCTTACCTGCGGAGACGTCACAATACAAACACACACCCACAGCTGCGATTAATTCACAAGCTAATTCAATTTGCAAGGATTGTGTCAACTTTTTTTCTCATTTTTCAAGGCTATCAACCTTTGTCCAATGCACCATGATTGCTTGCTTGAATTATGGAAGTACATTTTGTTAAACCGTAAAACCGTAGGTAAAGTGTTTGTGTACAATGAAAATGGAAAAAAAAATAGTAATGTGTACAATATTGTCTTCACAGTTCATCTATCCAATGACACAAGACATTAAAATTAAAAGATTACATTCAAAAAACCTTGAAAAACCCCAAAAAACAAAAAATCTGCTTTTTACCCCTCAATAAAAATTATTAATTCTGATACATCCGATACAGAATATTTCTGAATTATTAAGACAGTAAGACATCTGAGGAGTTCAATAAAATGGCAAATTCCACCCGCTAGCTTGTGAATAGGACCAATCAGAGTTGTCGCAGAATCTGACTTCGGATATGATCTTGGTGGAAGAGTATTGAAGACTGATTGACTGACTGATTAAAATGAAATGAAAAAATTAATCAAAGTATTAGAAATGCTATGAAAAGGAGAAGTAGGCCATAAGAGCTGCTGTTTCCCCATTAATCAAGACGTTCATTACAACAGGTTGGTGTAGCATATTGGCATTTTGGTGCCTCATTTAATTTTTACATTTTATTCCATTTTCTGCATTTACATACATTTAGGAACATTGGCTAAACAAATGTCAGGGGAGAGGGGGTGGCTAATTAAACAGTTTTAATTTTAAACTAACTGATATAAAATTACAAAAAGCCAGAGCTGTGCAGATTTCAGACAGCAGCGAGATTATTAAGTAGACTATTTTTATAAAAATGTTGGTTATGTATTCATTAATTGTCTTTCATGCATAAACAGTCATCTTTAGTTTTTTATATTTACATTCCTGATGTTACTTTTCTGTGCAGCACAAATTCCTAAATGTTACCAAACATTAACAGATATTTAACAGAAAAAAAAAAATCTATCTGAGCTAATTTAATAAATCAACCAATTCACATCTTGTTTCATCAAAGTTGACAATAAAGTCATTGGTTGCTACTTGGTGTTACATTGATGTCAACAATAGTTTCAACCGTTAGAATTTATCATAAAAGATATTTTTAGAGCATGCTTGAACACATCATAAACACCACCTGACTATCTTATTGTCTATCCAAGTTTTAGCAACAACAAATAATAACTTGACTTGTAGTTGATCATTTGGTATCAGAAGTGGCTTACTTGAAAGACAAAGGCCTTTAGATTACACTTATTTTACCAAAATAAAATATGATCATGCCTTGATTTTTAATCATTTAGTTAGGACAGTAAGGTCAGACTTTGCTTATACAAAAGTCTTGTCACTTAACAGAAATAATGTACAGTATAGAATTTAAAGTCATGGTGCAGTTAAAAGTGAATTAATATTGTGTATGACTCTCATGAGCTCGGACAACTGCATCCATACATCTCTGCAAAGACTCAAATTAATAAAGTCATCTGAAATGGCAAAGAAACCGTTCTTGCAGGACGCCCAGAGTTCATCAAGATTCTTTGAATTCATCTTCAATGCCTCCTGCTTCATCTTACTTCAGACATGCTCAATAATGTTCATGTCTAGTGACTAGGCTGGCCGATCTTCTTTGTTTGCAGGAACTTTGTTATGGAGCTGAAGTGCTGTATGGTTTGATCAAAAGTGTTTGACCAAGATACAACTGTTTGCAAATGTACAGTCAGAGGGTTTAAACAATCTACATATCAAGAAAACACACTTTAACGTTGTTTAAATAAAGTGTTTAGCAAGGCACATTACTTATAAAAATGTATTTAGTGAAATTTCCGATATATCTTCATGGAACATGATCTTTACCTAATAATCTAAAGACTTTTGGCATAAAAAAAAAAAATAATAATTTTTACCCATATAATGTACTTTGTGGTATTTCTAAAAATATACCCATACAACATGAAGATGAAGTTTTGTTACACATTTGTTTTACATTTTTAAATATAGACTCACTGTCCATTTTGTTAGGTACATCTTTCTAACTGCTCGTTAATGCGAATTTCTAATCAGCCGATTACATGGCAGCAACTCAATGCATTTAGGCATGTAGACATGGTCAAGACGATTTACTGCAGTTCAAACTGAGCATCATAGTGGGGAAGAAAGGTGAACCATCTCTAGGGTTTACAGAGAATGTTCAGAAAAAGATAAAATAGCTAGTGAGCGGCAGTTCTGTGGGCGCAAATGTCTTGTTGATGCCAGAAGTCAGAGGAGAAAGGCTAGACTGGTTCAAGCTTATAAGCAACAGTAACTCAAATAACCACTCGTTGCAACCAATGTATGCAGAAGAGCATCTCTGAATGCACAACATGTTCAACTTTGAGGAGGATGGGCTACAGCAGCAGAAGACCACATCGGGTGCCACTCCTGTCAGCTAAAAACAGGCAACTGAAGCTACAATTTGCACAGGTTCTCCAAAATTGGACAATAGAAGATTGGAAAAACGTTGCCTGCTCTGATGAGTCTCAATTTCTGCTGCAACATCCAGATGGTAGGGTCAGAATTTGGCATCAACAACATAAAAGCATGAATCCACCCTGCCTTATATTAACGGTTCAGGCTACTGTTGGTGGTGTAATGGTATAAATATGTAAATATGTAAAAGTATGTAAATATTTTCTTGGTACACTTTGGGCCCATTAGTACCAATTGAGCATCGTGTCAATGCCGTAGCCTACCTGAGTATTGTTGCTGACCATGTCCATCACTTTATTACCACAGTGTGCCCATCTTCTGATGGCTACTTCCAGCAGAATAATGCGCCATGTCATAAAGCATGAATCATCTCAGACTGGTTTCCTGAACATGACAATGAGTTCACTGTACTCAAATGGCCTCCACACCAGAATCTCAATCCAATAGAGCATATTTGGCATGTGATGGAACTGGAGATTCGCATCATGGATGTGCAGCTGACAAATCTGCAGCAACTGTGTGATGCTATCATGTCGATATGGACCAAAATCTCTGAGGAATATTTCCAGTACCTTGTTGCATTAAGGCAATTCTGAAGCGAAAAGGGGGCCCAACCCAGTACTAGTAATGTGTACCTAATAAAGTGGCCGGTGAGTGTATATTTCTTATATAATGTAGAAACTATATATATATTTATATTTATATTCTATACTTATATTGATTGAAAACGTAAACTGAAAAAGATATGACAACATTAATGAAAGTGCAAGTCAGTTCTGTAAATATTAAAGCAACACACATATATATATATATATATATATATATATATATATATATATAGGAGTTAAAGGAGACACTCAAGTCATGGTTCTATGCATATCTTGAAACTGAACTCATGATACGATATTATTTCAGGTAAAGAGTTTACTATTATTATTATTATTGTTGTTATTTCTCAAATATATGGTAAAAAACAAAAATAATATTATATGTAGACTTACTTTTGGGTAAAATGCTAATTTTGTATAGATTTGAGGTGGTGAATTTAAAAAAAATTGACTTTAAATTGCTCCTGGTCCTCATTGCTCACATCTATCAATCTATCATATCAAACAATGTGTCTAATAAAACTAGAAACAGCATCATTTTCCATATCTATGACAAAATGATGTCAGCAAACAGCCATGGATGCATTGTCTACAGCTGATTTTAATGACACATGAAAATCATCTTAGCATTTCAATATATGAACATCTTCAAAACGGCATGAGTGAGTCATCTAAAATGATTCACAATATTCACATTCAAAATAGTAAACAACCTCTGGTTTGTTTAAAGTCTGTATATCTGAAGTCCTAGTTTTGATTTCTCTATTTTGAGATCTGAATACGCACCATTAATACCTGCTGATTCTTATTTCCTCTCATGCCGGCGCAGACTGCAGTCCTGCTAGTTGGCTGTCTTTGCTGTAGTCAACTTTTTCTTAGCGCAGATGCAGTGCCACAGTTGCCTTTGCCTGACACTAATGGAGTCAGCTTTATGTTGTAAGGCCTGATGAAAAATGCGATTACATTCATAGTACTATTTATAGTTACATCAGTGACCTAGGAGTGTCTGAAGGAAAGTCAAGCAGATTTTGACATTGACCACAATGCCTTAACCTCCAGACTTACTAGAGGGAGCGGATCACGGAAAGTGTGGAAAATTGCTCCAACAGTCTGGAGATCAGCCTAGCAAGATGTCATTTTAAAAACGTGTCTCTCCTTCCATGATGAATGTCCTAGATCAGGTTGATGACACTCAAGACACACAGGGAGAAAGCTATTTATGGAGAGCGCTAATGGGATATAGGAAATCACAACCCTACTTACACAGATACAGGTCTTTTCCCTTCCCATCGCAAACATTTTGCAGCTCATCAGTAAGTGTTTCTAAATCTCATTGAATTGCTCAATGGTGTGTCCTAAGAACATCCCTTTGGGGGTGTAATTTATGAGGCCTGGATCATTGGCTCCTGTCAGAACTCTGTTGATTGTCTGGTGCCTGTTGGACTGTGATTATTTAATCCGCTTCAGTGATGCAGAGGAAACTTCAGGATATATATTATTATTTTCTTTGGAGTTTATCAAAGTGGCAGATTCACACATTTTATGACACACACACTGATTGATTAATGCCAATGATTCGAGCTTGTCTCATTTTCAAATATTTGGTAGTTGGAGAGATTTTCTCATTTATTTATTCTCCGTCTCTCTCGCTCTTTCTTTCTTGCTCGCTCGCTCTTTTCCTCTTGAGCTCAGCCGAGTCAATCACAACATCATTTCAAGAGGATAGTTCATTAAGCAATGCAAATTGGAAAATGAAGTGAGCTCTTTCAAAATGCCACCACAAGCACCTCTTCTGTCATCAGTGACAATCAGAATGTAAAGTTAATGCTAAAATAGATTTACTCGATGTATTTAGTCAATAAATGTTTGCATATTTTAACATTTACAGTCTCAATTCAATCTTATGGCTGGTTGAATCACATTTTAATTGGTTGCAATTTATTATGCTGCAAATCTAGATTTTAAAGGTCTCATGAAATTAAAATAATGTTTTTGAGACGTTAGTATTGTTAGTTTTTGAGATATCTATAGGCTAGTGTGCTCCAAAACAGTGATAATTTGCGTTTAGAAGATATAAAACTGATATAAACATGTAAAGTTTGTAGTATGTCACTTCCGCCTGTTGACCTTACTTTTTGCTTATGAGTAAATGCAGCCATTTGAATCTTACTGGCTGGAGACTTTCGCTCTCATTCACTTCCATTCATTTTTAGACGTTAAAAACACAGCTTGTAATGCTGCTTAATGTTGCAAACTGGTATTTTCTTATTATATTATTCTGCTTTGTGTGTATAGTCATGGACACACTTGTTTGTAGAGCTAGAGGTTTGACCGCTTTCTGCTGTTTATTATTCCTATTCATTCCCTCCATGTTCTTAAACAGGGGTGTCCAAACTCGTTGCTTGAGGGTCTATGTCCTGCATAGTTTAACTCCAACTTCCTTCAACACATCTGCCTGGGAGTTTCTAATATACCTAAAAAGAGCTTGATTAGCTGCTTCAGGTGTGTTTAATTGGGGTTGGAACTAAGATATACAGGATACTGGACCTCCAAGACACTGGACACCCCTGTTTTAAAACAATGGCAAAAACAAGTGCACTTCCGCATTGAAGAATAAGCTCAGTATGGCACAATTTTTTTTTACGTCACCTCAAAATACAGTTTCTCAGCAAATCATAACCAATCAAATGCTTTCTAGTATCGGAAAAGCTCCACCCCGTTCCTGATGCTTCCCATTTTCTGTGCTTGTTTTGATGCGCTTGAGCTCAGTCGCTCTCACTGGCAGAGCGAGGATAAAAGCAAAACACTATTGGCTGTTTTTTTGATTGAGATTTCGTCAAACATTGAATAAAAATGAATATTTCAAAGCTCTTCATGAGACCTTTATTGCGGGTTAAATTACTTTTAAAATTATTAGCTTTATTTTTTTTATTCTGTTAGATGAAAAGGGACAGAAAATATAAATAATGTAAAAAAAAAAGTTTTCAAATGAATTAAAAAATGTTAGCAAAAATAGGAATATTTTATAATAAAAATATGAATGTTATTAATAAATAATACTATCAATAAATGGTTATTAAGCACCATATTAGCATATTATATTTATTTCTTAAGTTTTACATGAGACTGAGACTGGAATAAAAATGCTAAAATCAAAAGGGTTTGAAAAAATCTATCCAATATAAACAACCCAGGCTCATTTTGAAAACGTACCCCTATATACTTTTCTGAAGAGTGTCAAATATGTCACAGGAGCTACGTTTATAGCAGTTTTTGTTTTCGCTAATCCGCCAGAGGCCACTCTGTATGCTTTTTGAGATTTAAAATTTCCCTTGTCAGTGCCATTCCCACCTGCTCTTCTTGCGTAAATCCACCACAGGCTGCTGTCGACTGATTGACTGACCAACTGACTGACCGATCGACACAGCGACCGATACACAGGGGTGGATTCAACCATTAAGCAAGTTAATTGGCCGCTTAGGGCCTCTGACAATCTGAGGGCCCCCAAATAAATACCTAGAAGTAAACATTACACCTATAAATTGTATATAACATAATTTTCTATCATATTTTTTATGAAGAGTGTCCAAAAAAATTAAGTTAAATTTTTATTACATCTATGAAAATGTGTCCCCCACCCTCAACCATGGAAGAGTCCAGCAGTCATATAAGGTTTTAAAAAAACTAAATAGTTTATATATAATTTTTAGTTGTGAATTTATTTTAAGAAAACAAATCATTTAAAAAGTTTACAAGATGCTTTACATGATGGTATTATTATTTTGCATTAAGACAAATGTAGAAAAGGAGTGATTGAGTGATATAAGAAAGAAAACAGCAAAATAAATAAATTAAAAATAAGTTAAAGTACAAAAGGTGCATTTTAGAACTTTTCGGCCCTGTGGCTGGAATTGATCGCAAATCACTAAATCCCTCACTGCCGATACACCCACCCACCGTTTTCCCTAAACCTTTTTTTAAAAAGCAATAATTGACCAGCGCCCATCCACTTCCCCAAACCCGTTTTTTCCACGTTTTCAGATTTTACCACATTCTCGCCCTGTTATTTACGTGTTTGTTGTCTTTTTTGCCTTCTGTTTTTGTCTTCCCTACTGTCTGGAACTGTTATTCATTGGAGTCAAACCTTGTTGTCGCGATGAACTCTTCTCTGCGACTTAACCCTGCTGACATTCATGGCGAGCCACCAGACAAACTAGTAATAGCATAAAAGCTCTCCACCTGGAGGTAAGCAGTCAGCTAGTAAGCACGAAAAGGAATGACATCAAACCGCCCCATAGCATTTGTTTTAAAGACTAAATGCAGCCATACGTTCCTCTGGCTACATAATTTGTGATCTCCAGAAATGTATATAGAGCTACGTTTTCAGAATGTTGAATATAAAATATATTTTGAATTGTAATAATGTTTCACAATGTGTACTTATTTAATGTTTCACAATATTTACTGTAACATTGACTTGAATAAGAAATTATTTTTTACTATTATTGCCAATTATAGACAAAGGAGTGTATCAAAAACCTGTTTAAAAACAGTCATTATCATTTTTGCAATTCCATTTGGTGATGCTATTGGCACAAACGTAGCATACATTAAATAAGAATAAAAGAACAAATCAGAAAATGAGCTAATTTCTCCACAGCTCACTTCATTTTGATTGATATGCACTTCAGCTCAGATTGGCTTTGAGAAAAGTGGGTGGTTGACAGCAGTTTTGCAGCACACTTCTCAAGATTGATAGATTACCATGTCGGTGTAATTTCTGTTCACATTTTGTCATTATGACAGCAGACTATACATGTGATTTGTATTCAAAATGTGTGCGGTTTTGAATCAGATTCCCTTATGCGTAGACTATTGTCATACTTCAAATTTAAGTTTCACCCCACGTTCTATTCCTAAACCACAGTGTGTTTGTATCATCGAGTTGAGTATCATTGTGAGTACTGGCTGCAGCTGTTTACTTTGGCACTTTACAACTCTTAAAGCACTCTTAAAGTCTGTCTGCCACTGAAGTATGTGCTTGTTGACACAAACACAATGCTTGTGGTCCACAGGTAATTTAAGTTTAAAACTGTCTGTACTGTGGAAGCACCCTGAGAGACATGCTCAAAACTTTACTTTTAGGCCATAGAATCTCGAAAAGGGAATAATAGCTCACTTCTACAGTCCCTGCGCTCAGATCTGTAATTCCCTGAGTTTCCATGCAGTCGCCGGAGCCCCTTGCCTCATGCACATTCTCCCACTGACAGCTTGCAGATCACATCTCTGTGGTTCAGAATGGGAATTCATTGCTCTTTGGAGCCACATTAAATCTGTATTACAACCATAAAGAATTTCAGAGCTTCGTTGAGAGTGTTTTCATCCACAATTAAATTTAGATAAGTCTACTATATTGCTGTACTTTTGACATGTGTATAACAACTGTTACACCATCCATCCATCATACTCTACACCCATTTAATTCTTAATCCATCCATCCAAAATTTATTTTACTCCATCTATTGATCTATTTGTTGTCTCTGTTGGTCTATCTATCCATACATACATTCATCCACCTATTCATCTGTTTTTCTGTTTGTCTTCTTGTCAATCTTTGTTATCTTTGTTGCTCCTTCCATCCATCCATCCATCCATCCATCCATCCATCCATCCATCTGTTTTCTGTTTATCTTCCTGTTAATCTATTTGTTGTCTGTGTTGCTCCATCCATCCATCCATCCATCCATCCATCCATCCATCCATCCATCCTTCAGTTGCCTCTGTTGCTCTGTCCGTTTGTCCATCCATCCATTCATCCATCCATCCATCCATCCATCCATCCAACAGTTTTCATTTTGCTCCCTTTATCCACCCATCCACCAACCCACCCATTCATACGTATTTATCTGTTTGTCTTCCTGTTCATCCATCCATCCATCTATCCACCGATCCATCCATCACCTCTGTTACTCCATCTATCTATAAATTCCATACATTTATTCATTCATCATTTGTCCTTGCTGCTCCATCTGTCCACCCATTTACCAATTCCCCATCTGTCTGTTCGTTTGTCCATCCATTCATCTCTTTTGCTCCATCCATCCATCCATCCATCCATCCATCCATTCATACATACATTTATCCGTTGTCTCTGTTGCTCCATTCATCCACCCATCTACCAATTCACCCATCTGCCATCCATCCATTCATATTTCTCTGTTTGTCTTCCTTTTTGTCCATTCTTCCATCCATCAGTATTTTCTGTTGCCTCATCCATCTATCCACCAGCCCATCCATCCATTTGTCCATCTGTCCATCCATCCACCTCTCTGTACATCCCTATATTTGTCTGTTTCCATTCGTTCATCCATTAATCCATCCAACCATCCATCCATACATTCCCTTTATTCATTCATCCATCCATATATTCCCTTCATCCATCCATCCATGTATACATTCCATCCATCCATCCATCCACCCATCCATCCTTTGTCTCTGTTGTTCCATTCATCCACCCATCCACCAACCAACCCATTTGTCGTGTATCCATCCATATTTCTCTGTTTATCTTCCTGTCTGTCCATCCATCCACGTCCATTTAACCATCCATCCATGGATAAGATAAATATAGGGATGGATGGATGGATGGATGGATGGGTGGATGGTTGGGCAGACAAACGGATGGACGAATGGGTGGGTTGGTGGATGGATAGAACAACAGAGACAACTGATGGAGGGATGGATTTATGATGGATCCATCCATCCACCCATCTATCCAATATTCTATAACTGCTTATATGTTCATTTTTAATGGTTATTTTTCAACCTCATGCTTCTGTCACATCGACAGTGGTGTATTAATGTTTTCAAACAGTTGTTAATTTTCTACAAATCTGTTTCCATGACTCACGATTTGCCTGAAGCTTCAGTGTAGTTGATAACTGCTTAGCATTAACTTATTTTACGCATGGCTTCCTTTGATCTTGTCATCTTCTAAACCACCAGCTGCTCAGTCCTGATGAGTCCAATGTAGCTCTGCAGGCATTTTCTGAATGCCAGGGCTATACAGTAACAATGCCTCTAATGACATTGTGTCTAATGTCGTCACTGTCATTAAACACAGATGAGACATGGAGACTTCACCTCCGCCAGCCTGATGTCCTCTTGTCATCTTCAGTGAGTCATCAGTGCTTCATCAGTGCTTCTATTTAGCTAATCAAGTGAGGACGCTATTCAGTACCAAGAGTTTCAAAAATAGCATGATGCTGTTAAAGATCACATTTGTCAGTGAAGCAAATATTCACCTCTATTTTCAATCTCTCACTCCACTTATTTATGTGTATTGATGTGATCAGCTGAGTTAAAAGTTCCTTTGTTATCTTTTAGATGATGTTGGCTTATTTAAAGTTGCATATTGTTCAATACATACTACACACTGCCTAACACTTTGAGTAACAATTTACTAAATTCTTGTTCACCCAGTTATGTCATTTTAAATGCAGATATATCATTGTTTGAGATATCTTCATCTTGACAACTTGACATAAACTAATACATCACAACCTGTGGTCTTTGTCAATTTGACATTGCCAAGACAACATAATCTGTCATAAATCTGTAATAAACATTGGCATGCATTTGTCATGCCATGATAATTGTGTCATGATTTTTTTCTGTTCACTTTTTTTCAGTTAAACTAAATTAATTTGTCATTAAAATTTCTTATTTGACAAGTGTCAACACTGATTCATTTTTACAACACTATTATAATGCAATATCATATATAGTACTTTACAGATTTTCTCAGTGGCTTTGGTGCATTTCTCACAACACTATTTACATTTGCACAACAGTTTATGCATTTCTTAAAACAATTAGTCATCTGTGCACATCCTAGTAGCAGTTTCTCATTCTTTCCAACACATTGCAAATGCTTTTGGACATAACAAAATTAACTAAACTTGTAAATGCTGAATAGTCATTCCATAGAAAACTAATAGTTTTCATTTCATTACTTGAGTCAAAACATACTTAATGTTGAACTAGTTGTCAAAATCTTTCTAGCAAATTTTGAAAAAAAAAAAAAATTCTATATTTTCCTGAAAATGTCTTAAAAATTAAACATCATGAATGATTTACATACCTGTGTATGTTGTAGGTTCAGTTCCATTATGTTCTGCAATATTGTTTACTTCCAAAGGAAGATTATGTTTGTTGTAAATAAGGGTGTATGTATTATTTTGCACAATGCTGTGAATAAATTAAACTTGCAACAAGCATATTCAGTAAAGTTGTGAAACATACATATTCAGTGTCTTGTACTCAGATGCCTCACTAAACACAGTGATGCCTAACTTTACTGTAGTTTTCAAATGGCTGTGCAAATAGTATATAGTGCTGTCTTGAGCATTTACAGGAAGTGTCACCAAAACCTGACTTTTTAGCATTGAAAAATAAAAAGTAAACTGTCATAATAAAAACATGACAAAGCCATTTGACTATCTTGTTCATAAACAATGGTGGCAGGACTTTTTCTTTTGAGGACACTGACACTTTCATTGACATGAATACTTGCTTTTAAGGAATGAATTATCCATTTTCAACGTGATGCGCCTTTGCAGGTTATCAGTTAGGTTTTGTAGTTTGTACTAATTGTTTTGAGAAATGCACTAATTGTTGTGGATTTATGCACCAAAGGGACTGAGAAAAACTGTAATGATATTTTAATGACAAATTAAATTTGGACACAGTAGTTGAGGTTAAAAATATGATGAATGACGCTGTTATAAAATCTATGACAATTGTAATGGCCACATGACAATCATGTTTATGACAGATTTATGACTAGTTATGTTGTCTTTATAATGTCAAGTTTTCATAACAAAGACAGGCTGTGTATTTGTTTATGTCAAGTTGTCAAAACAAAGACATCTTAAGCAATGTCTCAGCATTTAAAAGGACATAACACCTAATGGAAGTTAAGCATGCATAAAATCTTATTCATATTCATAATGCTTACTGTATAAGCACCCCCTTCAAATACAGTTTTTCTCAGTCGCTTTGGTGCATTTCTCACAACACTATTTACATTTGCACAACAGTTAATGCATTTCTCAAAACAGTTAAGTCATTTGTGCACATCCTAGAAGCAGTTTCTCATTCTTTTCAACAAATGATTGCGTATGAAAGCAATTGATGCTTGTCCAAAAGCATTCACAAATGCTTTTGGACAAGCATCAATTGCTTTCATACGACTCTCTGCTGCTTATAACATTATCATTTGCTTATGTCATGTCAGTCAAAATGAACTAATCTTGTAAATGCTGAATAGTCATTCTATATAAAACTAATAGTCCTCATTTCATTACTTGAGTCCTTACATACAAAAATGTTGAACTAGTTGTCAAAATCTGTCAAACTAATTTTATTAAACAAATTTAAATCTTTATTTTCCTGAAAATGTCTTTAAAATTGAACAATTTGACGAATGATTTACAGACCTGTGTATGTTGTAGGCTCAGTTCCAATATGTACTGCAATATTGTGTACAGTTGTGCACAGCTCTACCTAAGGTGAGTTTATGTTTGTTGTAAATAAGGGTGTTTATTCTTTTGCACAATGCTGTGAGTAAATTAGGATTGCAAAGAGAAAATGCAGTAAAAATGTAAAACGTACATATTCAGTGTCTTGTACTAAGATAACTCACTCAATGCAGTGATGTCCAACTTTACTGTAGTTTTCAAATGGCTGTGCAAATAGTCTATAGTGCTGTCTTGAGCATTTTCAGGAAATGTCACCAAAATCTGACTTTTTGAAACTGTCATAATGAAAACATGACTAAGCCATTTGACTATCTTGTTCATAAACAGTGGTGTCAGGACTTTTCATTTTGACGATACTGACAGTTTGATTGACATGAATACTTGCTTTTGTGTGCAAATTTAAATAGTGTAGTGAGAAATGCACCAAAGAGACTGAGAAATACTGTAAATATTTTGTACTGTATTTAAACATGTTTTTTATGTAAATGCATTGTTATATATTTATGCATTTACCCACCATTCACATAAATAAGTTATGTTGAAGAATGTTGAAAGCATGCAGGTGTGTTACAGCCCAAATCATAACCGACTTGAAAGAAGGTCATAACAATAGCCACTGATGGAACTCTGATGGAGTGTTTTTTTTTTTTTTTGACTGTGGATATCAGTGTCTATTAGTTCCCAGCATTCTTCAAAATATCTTCTTTTGTGTTCAACAGAAAAAAAAATGAGTAAGTAGATTTAAAACAAAAGCAAAAGAGGATTTGAAAATTTTGAAGCAAAAGTTTATTTGAAACAACTCTTTTGTATTAGAGTTTTCCTATTCAACCATTAGTTTCCATGTTATTTCTCACACAAAGTCAAAGCTTTTTGTCATCAGTCTCTGTATGTGATTAGCTAATTGTCATTGAGATATTATTAAGCACTGTTGTTGATTTTTTTTCTCTGGCTTGTCAGTTTGATTGTTTTTAATGCCTTTGCATTTTAACAATGTCACATGCTTGTCTGTGTTGGCAGTATAACAGTATTTTTAGCTGTGTCAGAGTGTCAGAGATCAGCATTTCTGGACACGGTCAAACAAAATCATTGCAAGAAGTGACTTCATGAGTCTGACAGGAGTTAAAAGCTACTGTACATTCAAGCACCCCACTACCATAAATGCATTAAGATGTCTTTTTGCTGGAAAATTTGATAAGTTACACACACAACCAGTGTCATCTTTTGTCTTGTAAATGCTTCTAGAAATTGTGCTTTTTAATAAAGGCGGAGCGGCAAACTCTGAAGTACAGTACATCTGTTACACGTTCCAGCATTTAGATGTTTTATTTATTTATAAACTGATGGATGAAAAGCACCGAGCTGAAAACATTTTATCGGACTCTGGAACAGGAGAGGTCAGCTTGTGCAGTTATTCACTTTTTGACTTTTAGTACTTGGACTCTCTTCCTCTCTTTTTCTTTTTGACTCTTTGGTAACAGTTCCTCTGTGGCAGTAAAGAAATTGAAAAGCGTGACTCACTGATAAGAAGCACAATTGGGGGCCAGTCTGAGGGCTGTCAGACCAAATGTACTGTCTAAAAAGACAAGAGAAAACCAACGAAGGGCATGCCGTGTTCCTCCAGAGTTTTTCAAACTTATCTGCTCGATTTTTTTTTTTTTTTGTCCCCATGTGGCTGCTTAAAATATAATTGTCCTATATTGGGCTCTTTGTTCTTTAATAGCTTCATCCCAGAGGATTGCGTAGTCAGCGGCTTTTTTGTAATTCTATTTCTTAAAAAGTCAAGTTAGACTTGCTTAATACACACAATTTAGACATATCTGAGATTATCAGATTTGTGTCCCAAACCAGAGTGAACTGCATTGTACTGTAGACAATTAAGTCATAATCTTTGGCCATAGTCTATCAATAATAATAATAATAATAATAATAATAATAATAATACTACTAATAATAATAATAATAATAACAATTATAAATAAAATAATAATAATAAATATAATAATAATAATTATTATTATTATTATTTGTTTATTTAATTATTATTATTATCACCATCATTAATCATGTTTATTAATTATTATGATATTTATTATCAGATTTAATTAAAAGATATGACATTGTTTATGTCACAATCATCAGCAATCTAGTCCATGCAGATCGCTGGAGAACTACAAATCTACCACCCAATAAACTACAAATCCCATCTTCCATGTTCTCACACACTAGTTGCAGTTCACCCGCTGATTACACACAGCTGGTAACTCATCATGGACTGATTACCTGGACTTTATATTCACCTCTCTCTCACACATGCACATACACACACTTTGCTTAGTCTTGTTGTTTGGTTTTCCTGTAGTATTACAAAGCATTATTCCTGTCTAGTCTTTCCGTGTCTAGATCCTTGCCTTGTTTTTCCGTTCTTGATTTCTTTCCACCTAGCCTGACCTTTTGCCTGTCTTACTTGGATCTTGGATTATCTTTACGCTTCTGCTTTGCTGTCGTTTTGACCATTGCCTGTCTGACTAAGCTATTAATAAAGAACTGCACGTTGATCCTCAACTCCATTGTCCAGCATCCTCTCAGTTACAGTTTATATATATATATATATATATATATATATATATATATATATATATATATATATATATATATATATATATGCATACATACATACATATAATGTTTTCATTAATAACATATCCTTTAAATGCACTATAGGTAGTTGCTTAAATTAAATAATTTAAATATTTAAGTAATTGCATGATTACACATTGCAACCTAGTTGTGTTAATGAAAATCTTTCAATGTTATTAATAGTATTTTATAATTCTCTAAATCATGGGCATTGCTAGGCCTATTTTAGTGGGGTGTAGCCCCACCTTCCTCCTCTATTTTTCTACTCAGCCCCCTAAAACTTTTGCAATTCGCTCATAAACTGTACACTAAATTATCGCCTCAGAAACGGCTCCTCCCCAGCTTTTGTTTTTCATTTGATCACACCACAGCTGTGCAGAGCAGGAGAACAAGGTGTGTGTTTATCGATAAATTTTTATAATATTTGCTCATTTGCAGCTCTTTGCTATAGATACATTTGTATCACTTGTACCCTAATGTTATGAAGGAGCAATCAGGTTTTCTTGGCATTCACCTCATCCTCACAACTGTTTCCTCTTATGAAAAATATAACTCTTAATAAACATTTGGCTATTTTTATTTCAAAAAGAATTACCAATATAAAACACATTATGGTGCGTGTGGCATTAACTATACCATACCGTCTTGCACAGAAAGGTTTAAACACAGTGAAAGAACCACTTAGTGAATGTTCTCATTTTAACTGTCAGAGTCACTGACAAACATAGTAACATCATGTATATTAAAACAATATTTATTATTATAATTTTGATCATTAAATATGTGAATTAGCGTGTAGGTTTGAGTAAAATATATATTTATATTCATGCTATTCAATTAGAAAAGTGGCAGTTTTATTTATTTGTTACATGGAAACAAAAAAATATATATGTATACTTAAATGTAGAAAGTGGTTTTTACTACAGTAAACAGGTGTGTTTAGCTGATTTGGCTCATTCAGAATTCAAATGGCTATACCTATAATACAGTGAAATACTGCTAGTTTAGCATTTTAAGTGTATTACTATTAAATTATCACTTATAAATGTAATAGTTGGCTTATATGTAGTTGAAATATCTTTATATCTTTCTTTTTTAAATATTTCCCAAATTATGTTAAACAGAGCAAGGAAGTTTTCACAGTATGTCTAATAGTATTTTTTTTCTTCTGGAGAAAGTCTTATTTGTTTTATTTCGGTTAGAACAAAAGCAGTTTTAAATTTTTATATAAACCATTTTACGGTCAAAATTATTAGCCCCTTTAAGCTAATTTGTTTTTTGACTGCTTATAGAACAAACCAACAACTTGCCTAATTACCCTAACCTGCCTAGTAACCTAATTAACCTTGTTAAGCCTTTAAATGTCACTTTAAGCTGTATAGAAGTGTCTGGAAAAATATCTAGAGAAATATCATTTACTGTCATCATGGCAAAAATAAAATAAATCAGTTATAAGAAATGAGTTATTAAAACTATTATGTTTAGAAAAGTGTTGACTACTTTTTTCACTTCATAAGGAGCTGAGGCCCCTAAAATAAAAGTTCAAAAATCACCCCTGCTCTGGATTATACAATTAGTTACAAAATTTCAATTGCTTATAAGGAGGTTTTTCCATCTTTTTGTCACTGTTATTATCCTGTAATGTTTATAGTTGATATACCAACACATTTTTGTTACACCATAAGTTATTATTGTATAAATGTATTTATTTCTATATTTTATTTGTTTAAATCATTGATTACGTCACTAGATAAAATAATGAAGTAAATTAATATTTAAAGAAAGTGTTCAAATGCGTCATGAAACTGTTACTCTGATTTTATTACTAAAAATGCCTCAATAATAACACTTACTGTCACAGTGTATGCTGTTGTACATTGCCTTCTTTATAAAGAATACCTGCAGTGCTGCATTACATTTCACACAAAAAGCCAAGTCTCTCACATGACAGCATAATTTCTCCTCCTGCCGTGGACTCTTCCTGTGATGTCTAGCTGGTCAGCTCACTAGAATTTGGAGCAGTGAATCATTGCACATTTGTCTCTCTATGCACCTCTATGAGTGACTCTACACATGCTTTATGTTCATGAAATGCTCTTGATCTAGCAGGTTATGCTCAGGTGACTGTGACTGACAGCCAGAGACATCTGCTGCTGTCCCACAGGGCTTTTCAGTGACAGAAGTGAAGGTGCATCTCACACACATGGCGGAGTGTGTGTTGTATGTGGAATAATGAGCATCCAGCTAGAGCTCCTCAAGAAACAGGCGGTCCTGCATCTGTGGATTTACCCATCTCCAAAGCCAATGAAACAAAAGGAAAGTTCCTCAGGTCTGCCATCTCACTTTGACTGTGTGTCAGTGTCTTTCTGGCGTGATTGCATAAGCTAAAATTAATGCACAGAACTGTTTTTGTTTTGTTTTGTAGTTCTACCTGACAGCATAAAAAGCAGTCTTTCCTTTTCTGTTGAGTTATATTTGAGAGTTGAAAAAAGGCTGAGTGTGCACACATACTAAATAAACTTTAAGCAGGTGACAAATCAAATTAAGCAGAATAACAAGCAAAATAGTCACACTGCCACAATTGCTCTCAAAAAGACAAGGTTGTTGGGACGTTTTGACCAACCTATATTTTAGGCCCTATCATACACCCGGCGCAATAAGCCATAAGACATGTATGGCACAAGTTGTTGCTATTTTCAGACCAGCACAACCCTAATTTTAATGTTTTGCGCGACTTTGTTTAAATAGCAAATTCATTTGCGCCACTTTGTGGACTCATGGGTGTGCTGGTCTAAAGAGGAGGTCTGTTTAGCGCAGTGTTGGTGCTCTGCAGTTTTGAGGATCTGAAACAGACCACGCTATAACCATGTAAAAGCAAGTCCAGCACAGAGCGCATTGGTTATGTGCCTATGCAGGCCCAGATGTTTAATACACACAGGATTTACAGCAACGCACAAACATCTTCACATATTGAAAATAAATAAAGGATTAAAATGTTACAAAAATTATTATTTACTACATAGATATAAAAGCCGCTACCTCCATGCCTTCTTCATGTCCAGAGGCTTCAGTTTATTGATTACAATTTGCATTTTTTTTATTAGAATGCTATTATTAGTAGTATTTTTTATTTTATGCATATTTATTTTAGTTTTATTAAAAACAAGTTTAGATTTGTCCACCTGTTGGGTTTTGGAGACGTTTGCTTCACCATATAGGGCAAAAAACAGGATGTGTGTTTGGGTATAACTGTTTTTTTTTTTTTACCACATTTCATTATTATTGTTCGTTTATTTGTTTGCTGGAAATTAGAACTAAATTTTGAAATAGTTTTGAAACAAAACTTTGCACTTAACAAATGAAATTAAATATTTAGGCTCATGGATGTCTTCAGTGGAGTGTGTACAACACTGTTTCTTATCAAGTAAAGAGTAGAAGTAAAGAGGCTGGATGTAGGAGGCTCGTTCTTTATTCTCAAGCAGATGATCTGTTAAACTGTTTCCTCGCTAGTGAAGCATTCAGTTTTTCCATTCAGTTTTTCCACCTAGAAAGTCCACCATGTACATAGCAATTGTGCCATGGCCCAACAAAACTGACTCTTAAAGATGAGACTCTGATTGACTCTTAAAATGTGCCATGCGATTTAGACTTTGCGCCTACTGTAGACCTTTATTTCCAACCCAGGCTCATTCTGAAAACGTACAGCTATATACATTTCTGGAGAGTGTCAAATATGTCCCAGGAGGTATGCTTTTTTTCAGCAGATTTGTTTTCACAAATTCATGAGGGACTGCTGTGTATGCTTTTTAAGATCCAAATTTCTCTCGTGAGTTCCAATCACACCTGCTGTTCATGTAAATCTACCAGATACCGCTGTCAACTGACTGATTGACTGACTAACTAACTGATCGACTGACCCACCTCCCTTTATCCCTAACCCCAACCAATAGTGTTTTCAAAGGCACTGATTGTAGTTAGAGGATAAAGGGCATAAAAACATTGGACTGGAATGCAGCCCTGGTTTCTTGAACATAATCAGTACACTATTCTTAAATGGCCTCCACACCAGATCTCAATCCAGTAGAGCACCTTTGAGCTGAGTAGGAGATTTTCATGCATTTTTAGCCCGTAAATATGCAGGTTTCATTTTGTAAAGAAATCCACGAATTTATTAAATGGCGAATGTCATTTCAATGCAGTAATTTTAAATAATTTAATAGATATAAGGGCTTATCAAAGTGCTTGTCAAGTCAATTCCAAAGATATAATAGAAATGGTTCCTCTATTTCATCAACCGCAGATCTAAAGAAAGAAAGAAAGAAAGAAAGAAAGAAAGAAAGAAAGAAAGAAAGAAAGAAAGAAAGAACTATTATCCCTACTTACCCTGTTTATGTTGTTGCAGTGTTGGCTCTCTGCTTTATTTTAGTATGCTGTACAGCTCAGTGCTGAGAATGGACTTAATCAAATAAATGCATGGCTATTCATCTTGGCAGGGACAGCAACCCTTCACTCCGGTGTCTACAGCATTTAAATGCCTAAACTCTCTCCCAGACCAGACAGCATGTCCACTTAATCCAATTTTGTTTTATATACAGTATAGATTTTCATAACACTACTTGCTTAAGTGTTTTATGATCAACAAAGTGCAGCACTGTTGCAGCACTAAACTTCAGCAACTGACAGCTCTTCTGTGTGACCTTTTGACCTCTACGATTGTGAAATCATTTGACATCCCATCTAGAATGTAAGTCGGCAGCTCTTCATTTCCAGCGTAAAGCTGTCACCTTTCCGCATACAGCACACATGCAGTCTGTCTGAATTATTGATGGTTGACCACAACCTAGTTCCCAAGATTCACTGTGAAAGAAAACATTTGGCTTTCAGGAAATAATAAACCCCCAAAATGGTTTTTACAACACACTTTTTGTGAAATATGTAGCTCTGTTAAAAGGCCGCAAGTCTATCTTTTCTTGAAAAAAAAAGGATTATTCATATCCCCTGTGTATTGTTTAAATTGACTACCCTTTCGTGATGTTGGTGGCTGTTTTTGCCCTATTGACTTCCATTATAACTAAAAAAAAATTTTTGCAAAGTCATGACACCATATAACAGGGGTCTCAAACTCAATTTACCTGGGGGCCGCAGGAGGCAAAGTCTGGGTGAGGCTGGGCCGCATAAGGTATTTTACAAAAAAAAAGTCCTCAAATGTCATTATTAACAGTTTTAATTATTTCTTCTGAACATGAAGTGTCCTGAACATTAATAGAACATTGAGTGAAGATTATGAACAGTTCTTCTGAACATGGCATCTTTTGCCTACTTCTTGCTGCCAGAGACTTGACAGCGCTTCTTCTCACAAATCTGAACCACATTTGGCTTTAGAGCGGAAGCAGTTGAGACCCTCAGTATGGCTTGAAGATGATCATCATTAAGTCTAGACCTGTCTAGACTCACTCAAAACTTCCATTCCCTCACCTAAAAAAAGGGCGTATATATGTATAAATAAAACACCCCCACCCCACTCCAGTCACATCAGTCTGTACCAGTCTGTATCTACCTATAATATATATAAGATGCAGGCTGTAGCTAGGTAGGTGGCAGGCTGCAGATAGGTAGCTAAGTGGCAGGCAGGGGCGGGAACAGCTTACCTTGGTTCTGGCCGGCACGAGTTCCCTCCTAACACTTCCCGCCCGTCACAGCGTCTAACAAAGGGGCGGGGTGCGTGGTGACGTCCCCGGCATCCTCGCCCCTTTGTTTACACGGTGGGCGGGAAATGCCAGTGACCGCTGTGTACGGATAGAATCAGCGGAGCGGGGAGCGCTCTCTCTCCCCGCTCCGCTGATTCTGTCTGTGTAGAGCGGTCGGCGCGGGCCACAAAATATTGCACTAAGGGCCGCAAATGGCCCGCGGGCCGTGAGTTTGAGACCCCTGCCATATAATCACGCATTCTTGCAATCATGCATTGTTGATGGTTTACTCTGTTGGGAAGAGGTAAAACAAGTAATTTCTACTGCTGATCATCAGTTGGCACCATTAACCCTTTTGACAGGCCTGTGGAAAAACATTTCTTGCTTTTATATGAAGTTATGTGGAGTAAAACTACAAATTGTAGTGTGTGTGCATAAATACACTTACTATGTTTACTGTTTTCTGAGAGCTGAGGTGTTTATTTAGATTTTCTCAGACATATCAAGGTGTGCAGATTTCTCTTACACTCTCTCTCTTTCTCATACACACACACATACTATACTTCAGATAAAAGCCAGAAACTAAGCTTGTTTTGCACTGCAACTGATGGTCAACAGTAACAACAGCTAATTTCACCTCTTCTCAACAGGGCAAACCACCAACAATCAAGAATGTATGAGTATATGGTGTCATGGCTTTGTAATCAAAAAATGTCAATGTAATGGACATCAACGGGGCAAAAACAGCCTCTAACATAACGAAAGAGTAGTCAATTTGAACAATACACGAGGGATGTAAATTACCCTTTTTTTCAAGAAAGAGAGACTTGTGACCTTGTAACAGAGCTACATATTTCACAAAAAGTGTGTTGTAAAGACCATTTTTGGGGTTTATTTCGTAAAAGCCAAATGTTTTTATAATCATAATGTATGGTTATATGCTGTCATGGCTTTGCAATCAAAAAATGTCATTATATTGGACTTCAATGAGGTACAAAGAGCCACAAACATCACAAAAAAGTAGTACATTTACCCCGAGTGTGTTGAGTTTTTGAAAACTTTCGAAGCATTTTCGGAAAATATGTGTCAAAATAAGATTTGTCACCAAAAATAATTCTGTGGAAAGCTGTGGAGAATTTAAGACTCAAAATCACCTCATAGTGGATGAAAACATCCCCGACAGCACACAAGGGATATACCACTTTGATTAATTAGACTACTTTTGGTTGATTTATTGATGATATTTTTTCCTTAAAGGGCAAAAACCTTAAGCTTACCTTCAAATAAAAATTTGTTATCACCCTCACATCATTCCTCATGTGAAATTTGTTTATGTCTGGAACACAAGTGATACTATCTTTAGGGTATCATGCTCCATTCATTCAGTTTTCTTAGTTTGTTTGGTCTATTGGACCGTATATTTTGTGACAAGGACTTACAACACATCCATTCTTGTGTTTGCAATCATAGCATTTATACAAGTTGAAATTTCATGACGAGTTTGAGAAAAGATATGCTCTGACTCACATTATTCCTTTGTCAAAGTTATTACTCAGGCAGTTTCTGACACCTGTATTGAACTTTAATGTGCAATAATACTGCTGTGATGAGGAAAAAAGTATGCCTGAGCATTCTGTCCTTGAAATCATCAAATTTTGTGACTCTGTGTCACCTCATTACAAAAGTGCATGGCAAATTTCACAATACACACATTAAATTGTTCACAAGTTGTAATCACACTAAATATTGTGGCCAATTAAACACTGCCTGGGGCATGCATGCTAATGAACTGGTCTGGATTGTCAGTCTGTGTTTGGTCAGATTGGCTTGTTTTTCACCTGGATTTTATGCTCATGGGATTTACTTGAGAACATGGAAACATTGTAGTGGAAACATTGAGCCCTATCGTACATTCAGCGCAATAAGGTGCAAGACGTGTATGGCCCGAATTTGTTGCTCTTTTCAGACCAGAGCAACCCAAATGTTCACGTTTTGCACCATGTTGTTTAAATAGCAAATCCATTTGCACCACTTCGTGGACTCATGCGTGTGCTGATCTAAAAAGGAAGTGTGTTAAGGCGCATTGTTGGGCTGATGCTGTTTTAAGAAACTGAAATAGACCGTGCCATTGACCAACTAAAAAGCAAGTCTAGTCCAGTGCAAGTCCAAACGCTTACACATTGCTTAATACACACAGGATGTACAGCAATACACAAATATCTTAAGGATTAAAATGTTATGAAAAATACTATCTTTTACATGAATATAAAACCACTACCTGCATGCCTTCTTCATCTCGAGGGGCTTTTTCAGTTTATTCTTGAGGATTTGCATTCGTAAAATGTTATCATTATTTGTAGTATTATGTATTATATGCATATTTATATTTGTTTTAATAAAAACAAGTTTAGATTTGTCCACATGTCGGGCTTTAGATACGCATGCATCACCATATGGGGAATAAGAATAGGATGTGTGTTTGGATATAATTCAACCACATTTCATTATCATTGTTCATATATTTGTTGGCTGGAAATCAGATCTGAATTTTAAAATTGTTTTGAAACAAATATCTGTGCTTAACAAACAAAATTAAATATGTAGGCTAATGGATGTCTTCAGTGGAGTGAGTACAACGTTTCCTTATTTATGAAAGTAAAGGAGTGAAGTAAAAGTTAAGTAAAGAGAAAGTAAAGAAGCCGAATGGAGGAGGCTCATTCTTTATCCTTGTGCAGATTGTCTGTTTAACTGTTCTCGTGAAGCCTTTAGTTTTTCCACTTACAAAGTCCACCATGTAAATAGCAAATGTGCCATGGCGTGACACAACTGACTTTTAAAGGGAATGGGAGATGAGACTCTGATTAGTTTAATGCACATTTGCCAGCGCGCAGCGCGTCTTTTTCCATTCTTTAAAATAGCAAAAATGGATTCAGACACGTTCTTAATGCTTTTGCGCCATGCGCTTTAGACTTTGCACCTAGATCATTAAAATAGAGCCCTATGTGATTTCCATGTACTGTACTCTTATTATTTAGCGATGCCTTGGTTTATTCAGATTTTCTTTCTATGGTACATTAAATTATTCTTAGAGATTTCTGTACAAAAACTCTGGCATTTCAAAATATTCAAAAATAAACCTAAATGTTATAAGTGGTTTAAATTAATTTTAAATCGATACATTTTTCTCTTTTTTAATTAACACATTTAAATTAGTCTTTTATTCACAGATGAATCAGCAAACAATGAACACTAAAGGGAAATTTTATTGTTAATTTATGTTTAACTTCATGCAGTTTGCTTGAGGAAAATAAACAACATTGCATTTACAGTTACGGTAAATTGTGTTGTTGCAGAATATGATGGCAAGTTCCATACATTTTTTTAATATGCAGAACAGATTAAAGCCTAAATCCATTTGGGTTGAACGGTATGGAACATTGAATAGATGGAATAGATTAGATTGACTGTAGTAATTTATTCGCAGAGGACAATAGGTCTTTTTCAAAAATGGTCATCAGAGTGGAAAAATGGCCTTTAGATTCTGCCAGCACAGGTTATATTCGGCTCTTTGAAATCAAAGGCTTCCACATCCCTGATCGTGTTTGTGATAAGGCTGCACGCAGACATCAGTCATCTCATTTTCCAAATGCAGAATGAATCATGATATTGACATTATGACAGTAGATTTGGTTTTATCTTATGTTAGCATTTGTTGGACAGTGTTTCACATTATTGCTTTTAAAGTGACAGCATCCATTTTCTGTAATTAATATTTTGTCATGAGTTTTTCAGTATGTTTTATTTTAATTTTTTATTTTAGATTCTGACATGTAATTAGATGAAGATAAGACGTATTGGTCAACTCTATTATTAATGGTCAATAATGTATTGGCTATTATTAGGGATGTAGAATACGGTTGTGCACAGTATATGTTTTATAATTACTGTTAAACAGTTCATTTATTAATAATAGGACTGAACTGTTATATACTAACCAGCCTCTTTTTTAGGTTTATTAGGTCCAACTGCTCATTAATGCAAATTTCTAATTACCCAATCATATAGCAGCAACTCAATGCATTTAGGCATGTAGACATGGTCAGGATGATTTGCTACAGATGCCTTGCGAATGACTTGATGCCAGAGGTCAGAGAACGAACAGACTGGTTCGAGCTGATAGAAAGTCAACAGTAACTCAAATCACCACTCGTTACAACCAAAGTAGGCAGAAGAGCATCTCTGAATGCACAACACATCGAACCTTGAGATGCATGGGCTACAGCAGCAGAAGACCACACCGGGTGCCACTGCTGTCAGCTAAGAACAGATAACTGAGGCTACAATTCGCACAGGCTCACCAAAATTGGACAATAGAAGATTGGAAAAACGTTGCCTGCTTCAGAATTTGGCGTCAACAACATGAAAGCATGGATCTATTATGCCTTGTATCAACAGTTAAGCTAGTGATGGTGCTGTATTGTGTTACATTAATATGTTGTAATAATGTATAACGACACACAATTGTGCAAAGTATGTTCTAATCCTCACAAAATTAATGCATATTTTGCATGATTTTTAAATACCTGCTTTATATGAACATATTTAATACAACTAAAAAAACAAATAGATATATTGCCACAGATGAACATGCAAACATATCATGAAATCCTTTATTGAAAGGTCAGCCAAATATCAGCACTGTATAAATAGCATAGGTTGTGTTTCAAGTGAATAGGTGAGGTCACGACTTAAAACAGACAAATAAGGAAACCCTGCTTTAGTGGAATGCTGTTATTGAACACACTTCTTCTGGCCTTTTGCTCACATTTCTCCTTTTCTTTCTCACCCCTGCAAGCTTCTCCTGCTCTTTCCTGTGCTCAGAAATTAAATGCCACCTGCTCATGTGTGTCTCTGGGCAGTGCTGAAGTAGCAGGATGCCACCTGGCATTAGCAACGAGTGCGTGTGTGCATGCATGTGTGTGTGTGCGTAAGCCTCCGCCTGCAGTGTGTCCTCTGAGTTTGAACAGAACTGGGGCTTAACTCAAACTTTTTCACCCTGAAGAGGGAAGACAGCTGGGCAGAGTAAACATGACCGCCAGCAAGACATTTCCACTTCCTACTTTCTGTCAGTTGAGATTTTTCAGTAATAGCTTCTACTTCTAGCTTTACTTTCTGAGCGTCAGGCTTATTTTAGAACATTCAGCCTGGCACTGCAGATCTATGTTGCATGACTTGTGTTTTAATGTAAATAAATAAATAAATGTATATGATTTATTCATTATTTATACACAAGTCATGTCTAAAATAAGCCTGGGCTAGATGACATACGATGCGACATACTGTACGGTGGTATTTAATGGATGTTGCATTATACATACTGTACATTACCTGTCAAAAACAGCTTTATTCTATTCTATTCTATTCTATTCTATTCTATTCTATTCTATTCTATTCTATTCTATTCTGTTATAATGTATTATATGCTACTGTCACAATCACCAGCAATATAATCCTGGCAGATCGCTGGTAAACATGCAGAACACTAATGGACTACAAACCCACCATTATATGGACTACAAATCCATTCATGTACCGCTCACACACATCTGTTCCAGTTTCTATTGTTTTCACACACTCACAACTGGGAGACGCTCATAAACTGATTACATGGACTTTATAAACTGGACACACATGCTTTAGGGCTGAGTCAAATGTGAAGGGGACACTGGACAAAGAAGTGCAGATTCAAATGCAGGGTTTATAAATAGGATGGTCAGGTAAGCTATGGTCAAAACAGAAACAAACTAATGTATATGGGCAATCCAGAGGTAAATGGTCTGTACAGGCAGGCAGGAGACAATGTAAAACAAACAAAACAAAACAAAGCAAGGGTCAAACACGGAAGGCAAGACTAAGAAAACGCCTCAATGTTAACAGTACAGATAAACAAGACTTAGCACTGATCCGTGTGTGTTGTTTCCATGTAAGCAGTCCTTGGTGATCCTCTGGCTGTGTGTGTGCCAGCAGAATCCAGAACAGGTGCATGTGAGTGGTGCATGACTGGATCTGTAGTTTGTATAATGGTGGATTTATAGTTCTATGGCGAACTGCGTGTTTACCAGTGATCTACGAGGACTAGGTCACTGGTGATTATGACAGCTATGATACCATTACCATATACTACGTACCATGTGCTAAGGCAGGGATTCTCAACTTTATTCACTTCAGAGCCCGGCTCACCTCCTTCAACAAAATTTGAAGGCCCATGTCAGACATTTTTTCTTAAACTGATTGTCTAGGGAAAATGCCTTTTTTAAAATGTTATTTATTAGCACAATATATATATATATATATATATATATATATATATATATATATATATATATATATATATATATATATATATACACAGTTGAAGTCAGAATTATTAGCCCTCTTTTGATTTTTATTTTTTTAATTTTTACTTTTTTAAATATGTCCCAAATGATGCTTAACAGAGCAAGGACTTTTTTACAGTATGGTTGATAATATTTTTTCTTCTGGTTAAAGTCTTATTTGTTTTATTTTGGCTAGAATAAAAGCAGTTTTTTTATTTTTAAACACTATTTTTGTGATAAAATTATTAGCCCCTTTAAGCTATTTTTTTTTCAATAGTCTATAGAACAAACCATCATTATTCACTAACTGCCTAATTACCCTAACCTGCCTAGTTAACCTAATTAAGCCTTTAAATCTCACTTTAAGCTGTATAGAGGTGTCTTGAAAAATATCTAGTAAAATATTATTTACTGTCCTCATGGCAAAGATAAAATTAATTAGTTATCAGAAATAAGTTTTTAAAACTATTATGTTTAGAAATGTGCTGAAACAATCTTCCCTCCGTTAAACAGAATTTGGGGAAAAAAAATAAACAGGGGCGTTAATAATTCAGGGGGGCTAATAAATCTGACTTTAACTGTATGTATATATATATATATATATATATATATATATATATATATATATATATATATATATATATATATATATATATATATAATCCTATATTTTCAATATTTTATTATATATATATATATATATATATATATATATATATATATATATATATATATATAATAAAATATTGAAAATATAGGAACATATATTTTATTTTATTTTTTTAAAACACACACAGATTCAAAGCTCCTGAATTCTTTAGGTATTTTTTACTACTGCTGAGTATTCTATAACAAACCTGACAGGTCAACAGGAGATGCCAAAAAAATTTTAAAATAAAATAAACATTAAAAAACAGCTATTACAAATAAACAACAACAAAAAAGTAAAATACAGTAAAAACACTCTAAGTCTGTTGAAACACATAGATCTGAAGGCTGTTGGGTTTTTAGTTTATTAAAGAAGTTTGTTTTTCTAGAAATGGGTTGCAGCTGGAAGGGCATCCCCTGCGTAAAACATATTCTGGATAAGTTGGCGGTTTATTCCGCTGTGGCGACCTCGGATTAATAAAAGGGACTAAGCCGAAAAGTTAATGAATGAATAAAGGAGTTTGCTGACAGAAGTGAACAGTTGTTCACTAAAACATAACAGAGTCTTGCTAAATCTTCCTTTATGGGTTCATGCCCATTATAAAACCCTCGCACTCGTGTTATAAAATATTAATTCGGACAACTATGCTGATATTTTAAAGTCCACAAAAAGAGAGCACGCAATTGCGAATCAACAGAGATGTTATTAAAACATACTTAATAATTAAATCCAATAATTATAGTAAGGCAAGGCAAGTTTTTTTATGTAGCACATTTCATACACAGTGGCAATTTTTTTTGACAAAAATTTATGCTTTACATAAACAGGTATAAAAAAGACAAGTATAAGAAAATAAAACAAACTATAAAAATAATTAAAAACAGATAAAACTGATTAAATGTGTCAATGTGTTAATAATTGTAAGAATTAATGTGTTAATAATTGTAAAAGTACAATAAATAAGTTAATTTTAAGCTATCCCGCGGCCCACCTGCAGGATCGCTAAGGCCCACTAGTCGGCCGGGGCCTACCGGTTGAGAATCCCTGTGCTAGGGAACCATAGTATGCACAAACATATAGTAATGCTTGTCAAGGCTGCATTTGTTTGCTAAAAATACAGTAAAACTCTGAAAAACAGTAAATCATTATCTATTATTTTTATGTTTTCCATTTTTATAATTATTATTTTTGCTTTAAAATATGTATTTTCATTCATTCACTCATTTTCCGTCGGCTTAGTCCCTTATTTATCAGGGGTCACCACAGCAGAATGAAACGCCAACTATTCCAGCATATTTTTATGCAGCGGATGCCCTTCTAGCCACAACCCAGTACTGGGAAACATCCATACACTCTCGCATAAATACACATACACTAAGGCCAATTTAGTTTACTCACTTCACCTATAGCACATGTCTTTGAACTTTGGGGGAAACCGGACCACCCTGAGAAAACCCACAAAACCACAGGGAGAACATACAAACCCAAAATGAGTTATAAAATGTATATTTCCATCACAAAATGATGTACATTATGCATGCATGGTATCATGCATAATAATGTGAATAAGGTAAAAAAAAAAAGAATAAAATAGCAATATCTTTGGAAGCGATGATGGACACTGTTCATTAGTCTCATGCGAAACTTAAACGTGTTTTAGGTTTGTGAAAATTAAAAAATATGCCTATAACCAGAAAATTTTGTAAAACATATTGACAGCTGAAAGACAATGGAAGAATTAAAGTGCTTTTATACAGTATAGACAATTTCAGTGTGGTCATGTCTTTGGCCTATGAACATTTCCTGCATGTTATCAAACTATTTCATAACTGTAACAAGATGCAATTCAATCATATCTTAATGTTAAAACAGCTATCATAACATTATTTATCAATACGTGGCTCTTTTTGGATTCTCAGAAGCTATAGTAATTAAAAATGTGAAACAGGAAATGCATTGGGACCATTGTTTTTGTTTATATGCCTCAAAACAGTCTATAAGCATCCCAAAATTTATGAAACAAAACAAAGCACATCTAAACCCATCAAACAGCAGACTGGTAGACTCATCTCCTCTTCTCCTGTTACCTGGTCTGTGCGGTATACTGACATTAACCTTTAGGATCCTGACAGGCGGGTCGACCCCCTGCCAAATAAAGAGGGTTATGCTGTTGCGGAGAGCAGGGTTTATGGATCGATTGCCCCTGGGTCTTCACTGACCAACAGGATGTCAAAGATAAGAAGTGTGGAGCGGGGCTTTGAGCATCCATCCATTCCCAGCAGTGTCAGAGGCTTTAATCACGGGACGGCCTGCAACACAGGGGTCACTCACCTACAGAGGTGAAGAGTTCAGATGCCCCAGATATTTAACACTGCCATGTTGAGACAGCTACTGGGAGGAGAAAGCGGCATATACAGTGCTCAACATATATGAGTACACCCCTCACAAATTCCTCATTTAAATACATTTTTTCTATAGGAAGCTTTAAAATATTATATCCATGCATATACATTGGATTAGTCAGTACCGAATCCAAATCTGGAGCTAATCTAACCAAACAACTTATGAAGACTTATTAAAATTAATATCACATTTATATGTTGGGAAAAATATATTAAATAAAACATTTTAAAAAGCAAAAGAAATTCAAGAGAAAATGTAAAAAAAAATGTTGAAAATTTGTTGTTTGTAATTTTTTTTTTCTATATTTCTCATTAATTTAAATATATTATCTCTCTATTTCTAAAAATGTTTGGTGACTAAAATATTATTTTAATAAATATATACATTTAGTAAATGTAAATTACCTACAGTGCATCTGGAAATTATTCATAGCGCTTCACTTTAAAAAAAAAAATAATAATAAATGTTACAGTCTTATTCCAAAATGGATTAAATTCATTTTTTTTTCCAAATTCTACACACAATAGCCCATAATGACAAAATCACATGTACATCAGTATTCACAGCCTTTGCTGTGAAGCTCTAAATTGAGCTCAGGTACATTCTGTTTCCACTGACCATTCTTGCAGCTTTATTGGAGTTGACCTGTGATAAATTCAGTTGATTGGACATAATTTGAAAAGGCATACACCTATAAGGTCCCAGGGTTGACAGTGCATGCCAAAGCACAAACCAAGCATGAATACAAAGGAATTGTCTGTAGACCTCTGAGGCACCAGGCTGGGGAAGGTTACAAAATCATTTCTGCTGCTTCCAGTTCCAATGAGCACAGTAGCCTCCATCATTCATAAGTGGAAGGTGTTTGGAACCAAAGGACTCTTCCTAGAGCTGGTTATTCATCTAAGCTGAGTGATCGAGGGAAAAGGGCATTAGTCAGGGAGTTGATTAATAACCCAAGTGTCACTCTGTCCGAGCTCAAGTGTTCTTCTGTGGAGAGAGGAGAACCTTACAGAAGGATAACCATCTGTGCAGCAATCCACCAATCAGGCCTGTATGGTAGAGAGGCCAGACGGAAGGCACTTCCCGTCTGGAATTTGCCAAAAGGCATCTAAAGGACTCTCAGACCATAAGAAACAAAATTGTCTGGTCTGATGGAGTGAATGCCAGGTGTTATGTTTGGAGAAAACCAGGTACCGCTCATTAAAAGGCTAATACCATCCCTACAGTGAAGCATGGTGGTGGTAACATCATGTGTGGGGATGTTTTTCAGCAGCATGAACTGGAAGACTAGTCAGGATAGAGGGAAAGATAAATGCAGCAATGTACAGAGACATCCTAAATGAAAACCTATTTCAGAGATCTCTTGACCTCAGACTGGGGCGACGGTTCATCTTTCAACAGGACAAAGACTCAAAGTACACCTCCACAATATCAATGGAGTGACTTCACAACAACTCGGTGAATGTCCTTGAGTGGCCCAGCCTAAGCCCAGACCTACATCCTCTTGAACACCTCTGGAGAGATCTGAAAACGGTTGTACACTGTCGCTTCCCATCCAATCTGATAGAGCTTAAAAGGAACGGCAAAGAGAAATGGGCAAAAATTTTACAAAGACAGATGTGCGAAGCTTGTGGCATCATATTCAAAAAGACTTGAGGCTGTAATTGCTGCCAAATGTGCATCAACAAAGTATTAAGCAAAGGCTGTAAATACTTATGTACATGTCATTTTTCAGGTTTTTCTATTTTTAATAAATTTGCGACAATTTCAAAAAATCTTTTTTTTTCACATTGTCATTCTGGGGTATTGTGTGTAGAATTTTGAGGAAATAAATAAATTTAATCCATTTTGAAATAAGACTGTAACATAAAAAATGTGGTAAAAGGGTGGTCTCTCAACTTTCAGCCTTTTCCCCTTATCCTACATCTTTAAACCTGATTTCTACTTCTATTCAGTCGAATATCTATAAGTCGTGAAATATAAATGTCATAAATAATTTACTGGGGCAAAACGAACACACTGAAAAAAGTGATTCACTGGGTTTATTAACGCCCCATTTACAATGGGCTTCAGCGTCAACATTTGACAGAAGGCGTGTCTGAAGTTGGGGCTGAAGCGATCGTCATAGCAGCGTCAGCCAACAAAATTAGTCAGCAATAGACCACTGTCTGAGCTGGTGTATTTTCATACAGTGATCTGATTGGCTGATGCTTCCGTCGGCGCTTCAAAAGTTGAGCAAGTCCCAACTTGTGTTACGAGCAACACCTCTGAAGCGACTCCGTCGGATCCACAATGCAGTTTGGAAACGCCTGACGTCACCCATTCGAAGTGAATAGGAAGCATCGAAGCTGACGCCCCGTGTGAATGAGGCGTGAATTTTACAGTAGTCAAGTGGCTGCAAACAATTTATATGGGTTTAATTTAAACAAACAAATTAAGTAACATTACTCAATTTAATTTGTTTAAATTAGCTTTAATTTGTCTAAATTCAGCCTATAATAAATGTTTGCAACCGCTTAATTGACTAAATCCAGTGAATTCTTTTTTTTCGGTGCACTGGCTAAGCCACGAATGTGAGTAAAAATTAGTAAACTGCATTACTTGGAAGGAAACTTCTAACAATGGCTGAGGATTCAACATGGTTTAGTGGAATTATCAAATCAAAGAGACTACTGTAATTATCATAAATATGTAATATTATGCACAGCACCAGGAATTTTTTTCCATGCGAGTTGTTCATGATAAGGGTTTTCGATGTCTAGAAGTGGCTTGGTTCAGAGATAATGATGCTTAGCATGGACTTTCTGTCCTACAAGTGCTGTGAGCTTGAGTTGCTTATAATGTGTAATTATATATAATTGCATTTTTAAAATGCACCCAGCACCAAACGTCAAGTTTGGAATGGTTTAAATCTGTTGTCAGCAAAAGGGAGGCATTTCAGAGAAGCTTCCCTGTGGTTTTCACCAGTATAAACTGTGGAACAAACAGTATAATCTGTGGTTCAACAGATAACAACAAACACCCAAACATATTGATTCTGTCATGCAAATTAGTATCAGTGCTATTGTTAATATGATTATTCATGTCTCTTTTTACATTTACATGTCATTTAGCAGATACTTTTGTGCAAAGCGACTTACAAGGAGGCGGCATTCAGCGATTCAACAAAAAGAGGCAATACACACAAGAACCGATAATTACACAAATTAACTTTATTATTAGAAATAAAAAAAGAAAAATATCATTTTATTTAACTTTTTTAATGTTATAAGTCTACATAACTGTAGACTTTCATGTGACAAAACAAAACAAAAAAAGTTTGCCAAATCAACCCGCCGGACTCGCAGTTAAATCAGCTGATATCTGAGAACAACTGCAGTCATTCTTTGGCTTGACTCTGCAATATGGCATTCAACATAAGCAGCCATCTGCACAATTAGCATAGCACATCCTCTCGCTCGCCACCTCCATGCTCCCCGTCACTTCTCTCCAGCGCCGCCATGTCAAATCAATGTCAAATTTAAATGTTAATAGAATCTTAAATTATTCACCGTGTAGTTTAGCCCCTTTGACCTATTCCTCAGTGTGGAGTGAGTCTCAGTCCTCTTCCAGAATATATCAGAAGACGGTGCCTTGTCCTTTTCCCCTGAGTGTGTATCCATTTTTTTTTTCCATTTGTGCCTGAATACTTACAGTCTGATTGGAAAGTGGGACATCATTTTGTATTGATGTATATTGTATTGATTTTATTCAATCATATGGGATAGTCGATTGCTTCTAAAACTAGTTTGCTGCTTGCAAAAGCAATGGATTATACCTGCGGACTGCATAGGGGCTTCTTTTAAGGTTAGTTTAAAGCATTTTTTTTTTAATAGTTATGTTAATGACAACATAATGATTATCTTTGATTAAACTATACTTTTAAGAATGTTCTAAGATACCCCATATTTAGGTATTATCAAAATCCTATTCAAGCTAAATTCGTTTGGTATTCTAGACATTCAAGTTCCTTATAATGGCACCTGATTCATTATTTTACCAATTAGTGATTAGCTTTTTTTTATTCAGATGGACTTAATCTGCCACATTTCCAGTTTCACTTTCTCCCATAGTTAAAATGTGCCATCATTCTACTTCCTAAGCCTTTGGTAATATTAACCATAGATAAGTATACTCAGATGACACATTTGACCACTCCAGACACATCGATGTGTCCGCCTACTTGGAATGGTCAATATGTCATCACTCACGGCACAAATCAATATGTTTTTCAAGATGACACAACTCTGTTTAACCTCAAGTTAAAAGAAAGGCAGATATTTAAATTCTTGTGGTTAGTGTTTTTTATATGTAACTCAATATTACGGGTTATTAAACTATGCCTCCTTTCATATTGAAGCATACATTCATCTCATGTTACAGCTGCAGTCATTTTACCCACTAGTGTATACAGACTGGCTTTGACCATTCCTATATGGAGGACGACTTGCATCTAGTGGCCCCTGATAATTACATATAGGAAGTCAATTGACATCAATATCAGAATGCATTACAAGGTCAGTAAAAATATATATTTATTATGATCTAACAAGGAACAACAGAATTAGCTCTGCAGTATAAAGGTTACCCTAAGGGTCCCGTGAAGCCATTTAAAATGTGCATTTTTGTTTGGTGTGTGATGAAATTGGAATTGAAATATGAAAACAGGGCAGGGCATAGAGTGGCTCCTCCCCCTTTAAAAAACAGCCAATGGTCCTGGTTCACAGCTCTGTCCTGGCTCTTGATAAGCTCAAGCGCATATAGTAATATCATATTGAAGGGGGTGGGGCATGTCAGATACTAAAGAGCATTTGATTGGTCTGAAGAGTCAATGAAAAACTGAAGTATGGCATAAAAACATAAAAAAAAAAATGTTGATCCATTTTGGCGGGAAGTGACAAACTGAAACTTTTGGATGTTTATTTACTAATGCGGAATTTGTTTTGGAGCACACCAAGTAGGTGTAATTCAATAGTAACATGCTAATTCATAATCTTGGAATAGGAACACTTGGGAAAAGGGTTAGAGGAACTAAAGGAACTTTGTTGGTGCCATGACCCGGATCAGAGTGAGGTCTATTGAGTTGTAAGGTTAAATGAATAGCTCCATTTTCTGGCCTAAAGAGGTGACTGATGCTAAATACTGCATACTTGTAAGTGCACCCACTTCTCATGCTAGAAATACCCAGATGGTACGGAGCCAGATCAGTCTCAAAAATAATAATATATGAATAATAAATGCACAGCACAAATCACATTTACAAAATCCAATTTGTAAATTCAAAACACAACTTATGAATTTACAAGTATAAATCATAAATATTTTCCCAAATGAATTAGATGTGTGCATTTATAAATTGTATTTTATATTTTCAAATTGGATTTTGTGCATTTCAATTTATTTTCCTTCAGCTCAGTCTCTTTATTCATTAGGGGTCACCACAGCGGAATGAACCGCCAACTTATCCAGCATATGTCTTACACTGCGAATGTCCTTCCAGCTGCAACCCAGTACTAGGAAACATCTATACCCGCTCATTTACACACATACACTCCGACCAATTTAGTTTATTCAATTCACCTATGGCGCATGTCTTTGGACTGTGGAGGAACCCGGAGCATTAGGAGGAAACCCAGGTGAAGTTTTAAACTCCACAAAGAAATGCCAACTGACCCAGCTGTTACTCGAACCAGCTACCTTCTTGCTGTGAGGCGACAGTGCTAACCACAGAGGCACCGTGTCGACGCATGTTGTGCATTTTTGAATTGTATTTTGAATTTTAAAAATTGTGTTGTGGATTTACGAATTGTGTTTTGTGGATTTAGGAATTGTGTTTGGTGGATTTACGAATTGTGTTGTGGATTTACGAATTGTGTGTTGTAGATTTACGAGTTTTGTTTTGTTTTGTGTGTGTTTGGTGGATTTAGTAATTGTATGTTGTGGGTTTAAGAATTGTGTTTTGTGGATTTAGGAATTGTGTTTGGTGGATTTATGAATTGTGTTGTGGATTTACGAATTGTGTGTTGTGGATTTACGAGTTTTGCTTTGTGGATTTACGAATTGTGTTGTGGATTTACGAATTGTGTTGTGGATTTACGAATTGTGTGTTGTGGATTTACGAGTTTTGCTTTGTGGATTTACGAATTGTGTTGTGGATTTACGAATTGTGTTGTGGATTTACGAATTGTGTGTTGGGGATTTGCGAGTTTTGCTTTGTGGATTTACGAATTGTGCTTGGTGGATTTACGAATTGTGTGTTGTGGGTTTACGAATTGTGTTATGTGGATTTAAGAATTGTGTTTGGTGAATTTACAAATTGTTTGTTGTGGATTTATTAATTGTGTGTTGTAAATTTACAAATTGTGTTTTGTGAATTTACTCATTGAGTTTTGAGTTTACTAATTGGACTTGTGCATTTACGAATTGTGTATTTGTGTATTTATGAATTGTTTTGGATTTACTAATTGGATTTGTGCATTTATTAATTGTTTTAAGTTTACTAATCACATTTGTGTATTTACTAATTGTGTTTTGAATTGACGAATACAATTTTGTAAATGAATTGTGCATGTATTTTATTTTGTAAATGTATTATTTTTGAGACTGTATTATTTTTGAGACTGATCTAGCTTTATAAGATGGAAGTGTGGTTTGAGAGATGAGTTTAACTGAGGCCATCTAATAATCACTGCATGAGTAAACCTCACTTCCCTGCCCTCAAATAGGCTGTGGCCTTAAGCATCCTTATTAGTGCTCCAAGCTCACATGCATGAAATGCCAATTTGAATTCTACTCTGAGTTGTAGTTGTTACAACAGTTGTTTTTATAGTGGTGTGAATAGCTCTTTAGGGTGCAGCCTTAGAAGGCAGCTCTCTATGTAAGCAATAGGGTGCATACTAGATTTTTGAACAGAGCTCCTGTGTAGGCTTGTTTCAAAGTGACAGCAATGGTGGGGCAGGCGAAGTGCAGCCTGGAGAATCAAATTAACTGGTGGATGTGTTTCTGCCAGAGACTTTGGTTAACATGGAACAGCGCTTCAATACGTGTATCACCCTGACCTTTAGAAGAATTACGGCGAGAAGGCCATCTTCCATACTCGACTCTCTTCTGCAAGCGTCTTGCTGCTCTGCCAGACGTGGCCTTTCCAGCTAGTGGTTCAGGACTTGTTAAATGTAATAGAGCTCCTAATGCCCAGACCTCCATCTGGCCCGGGTCAGGTCCCTGACATTAATGGATTCCAGCACTCATTAAATTTATTTAAATCATGCCTCTATGGCCAGGCGATGCAGTGGGGGGTGGGAACCTTATCTGAGGAAGAGGCCTTCAGACTGTTGCTCTGTCAAACTGCACAACGGGGTGGATCGCATCTGCAGATTTAAAGGGGGAACCAAGGAGAACTCTGTCAAAATGTTTCCTCGCATAGAACACCTTGAGCAGTTACGAACATGGTGAGCTAGGCACTAAAAAGTCATTAAGGTGGGGATAAATCTTCAAGTGTAAGCAGTTTCACAGCTGTTTGGGGAAAAAAGAGAGGAGATTAGGAAACAAGTTTTAAAAATGCATCTAGATCTCACGATAAATGTCACTGATTCTGTTTAATGATCTGGCGATACTAATGTGTACCCAAAGCAACCATTTATTGTAGATTTCAAAGGTTTTAAAAGTGTTGTTAAATCTTGCTATAATGACATGGGCGGTGTTTTATACAAGAATAAACAGCATCCCTTTGAGCCAAATCTATGTCCCTTGTTTATTTCAGTCTTTTTACACTGACTGAACAGGGAGACACTGTAGTGCTATGTCATAATCACAAGTCATGATTACAGTGGCGAAATGAAACCCAACTGGGCATGATATGACAAGTTTTTAATGATTTGGGTAGTAATTTCTCTGTTCATGTTGAAAACAAAAACGATACGAGACAGTCAGAGTATATTATATTTAGTCTTAGATGAAGACGCCTTCATGACCAATTAGAGTTCATAGTTGGAAGGGATGTTTAAAACAAACACTAAAACAGAGTATGTGATAACAAAATGTACTCAGTGTTTGCACTGGCAGCTTGTTTTAACAAAAGCTCAAATTCACATTTCTCTTTGCTTAAAACATTGCAATGTGTATAATTAGGAAAAGTAAATTTAGTAATTTAGTAAAGTAATTAAACATAATAAAATGTAATGTGCAAATTTAATATCTTTTTCTGAACAACACATACAGTTGAAGTGAATTATTAGCCTCCCTTTGAATTTTCTTGTTTTTAAAATATTTCCCAAATGATGTTTAACAGAGCAAGGACATTTAGACAGTATGTCTGATAATATTTATTTATTTTGGAGAAAGTCTTAGTTTTTCGGCTAGAATAAAAGCAGTCTTTATTAAAAAAAAAAATAATAATAATTTTAAGGTCAAAATTATTCACCCCTTTAAGCTATATATTTTTTTCTGATAGTCTACAGAACAAACCATCGCTATAAAATAACATGCCTACTCTAACCTGCCTAGTTACCCTAATTAACCTAGTTAAGCCTTTAAATGTCAATTTAAGCTGTATAGAAGTTCTTAAAAATATAGTCAAACATTATTTACTGTCATCATGGCAAAAGAAAAATAAATTAGCTACTGGAGATGAGTTATTTAAACTTTTATGTTTAGAAATGTGGTGAAAAAATTGTCTCTTCGTTAAACAGAAATTGGGTAAAAAATAAACAGGGGGGGCTAATAATTTAGGGGGACTAATAATTCTGACTTCACCTGTATGTGGCACATTCCACCAGACCAAAATTTGGGTAAATCATTGATGTTGTTTTAAGAACATTTGTTTTTTACACCATATAAAATGCTGGTTTGTGTTAACCCAATGTTGGATTTGTCCATATTTGATCCAGCATTTTGTTAAACAACACAAAATTATTTTTGTAGTGTATTAAACATGTTATATAGTCTACATTGGTGTTGTGAAGTTAAAGTCAAGTGTCAGGGTTCTGCCACTCTGGTCTTGTAAATTCTTGTTTTGGTGGCAGAGCTCTGACACTACCCATGTCTGGTCCTGTTTCTGTCTCTGTGTGCGCTCTGCGTCACTCAGACACGCGTGCTCTTGTACTAGTGTTTGTGTTTGTTCTGTCAGCATCGCGCTGCTTTATTCTCGGCGCCTCCGTCTAGTTGGTTTCAGTTTTGGTTGGCGCTGAGATAAAGCATGCGCGTTGCTTATGTGTGAGCGCACGGTAAGGTGTTTATCTATCGTGTGCTTGTGTCTTGCGTCTCTTGTCAAAGCACATGGCTTGGTGTTTACATTGTGGTCACGTGCTTTTGTCGTGTGCTTCAGTGTTGTGCTTGTCTTGTCATGAACATGCGGTTATTGAGTTCTCTCATTGGCTGCATGTTCTTGTCCTGTTTTATGTGAGCGCATGGCTTGTGTTGTCTCTCTGTGTCATGCGCTCTCCCGTCTATTGTCTTGTCCCACCCTCCTTGTTAACTCATTATTAGTTTGTCATGTTCACCTGTTTGTGTCAATTTACTTTTGCTTTATAATCCCCTCATGTTTTCTGTTCTGTGCCAGTTCATTGTCGTTAATTCCATGTCCTGTGCTATCCAGTCCTGTTTGTCCTGCCAGCCCATTCAAGTTTGTTTGAGTGTTTGTTTTATAGTTATGTTATCCCCCTCGGGGTGGTTTTTGTTGTCCTTTTTGTTTTATTGTTATTAATAAATACCATCTTATGTTGCATTTGAGTCCTCGCTCCCTCTTCCTTCTTGAAACCCTGACAGTCAAGTCTATATTTTTATAGTACTTTTACAGAGTAGATTGCCTAAAAGCTGCTTAATATAGATGGAGAAAAGAGAATAAAAGCCATAAAAGTATTTCAGATTGTGGAAACAATCCAGTATATCAGACAGGCAGAAGAGTTCTGGTAGAATGCTGGTCTAGGGGTTAGTATAATTGAGGTCATCTAGTAGGATCTGTGCAAATAACTTCCCCTCACTCTCTGACCTTAAAAGATGCTTAAGCAGAAGATGCTAGAGGCTGTGGTTTTATAGCATCCATGCTTGTAAACCTACCTCCTATGCCAGACATGCCAGTTTGAATCCCACTCTGTGCAGGGCCAGAAGATCTTGAGTAGTACATCGGTGCTATGATCTGGTTTAGAGTGAGGTTAAGGGGCTTAGTGTAACAGAAGTCAGCGAGTAGGAGCTTAAATAAATTCCCCTCACTCAAAAAGGCACACTAGCAACTGATGCTAGAGGCTGTGGTTTTTAGCATGCTTGCTAGTATGTCCAACTTCCACTCTGGGGTGTGTTTGTGAAGACCATCGCTGTCCAACTAAGTTTGCAAGTTCCATCGTTACAAACCTAGTTTGTTGATTTAGTGTGTCCGAAATCTATCGTTCCAACAAACATTCGCAAACTGCATCGCAAACGTCTGAGCTTGCAACTACACCTTGAGAGCTGTAGTTAGAAACATAGTTCCTGGCTGTTTTCTATTCCTAGTTATCCCCCCTATGCCCTGTTCATTTAGAACATTCTAACATTTAAACATGGAATTATTAAATAAAAAAGCATTAAAGTCATCTCTTTTTGGTGTAATTTGCTTTCAAAGTAATTTTAAAGTTCAGTTTTAGCGATCTTCATGTTTACAACTGTGCTCCCTTTGTAGTGCACTTTGAAAACATTTATGTAATTTTAAACACAGCCATGGCTTGTGACGAAAGCTATAGGTGATCTTTTATTAAAAAGCGTAATTTATGTTATGTCTCCAAAGCTTGTGAAAACAAACAAACAAAAAAATATATATAAAAAATAAAAATAATAATAATAATAATCATTTTCATCATCATCATCATCATCATCATCATTAATAATATGCTTAATATTATTATTGAAGTAGGATTTTTTTTTCTATTTCCTAATAAATAATAAATTTCATTTCTTAATAAATAGCCTCAGTGTTTATTTATTTATTTATTTATTTATGTATTTATTTTTTATGATTTATATATAAGATTAGATACGTATTAGCTTTTGTAAGTGATTTTTTGTTTTAGAATATTTACATTTACATTTACATTTAGTCATTTAGCAGACGCTTTTATCCAAAGCGACTTACAAATGAGGACAAGGAAGCAATTTACACAACTAAGAGCAACAATGAATAAGTACTAAAGGCAAGTTTCAGGTCTGTAAAGTCTAAGAAGGGAAGTATTAGTAGTATTAGTTTTTTTTTTTTTTGTACAGTTAGTGTGTTATTCAAAGAGGCAATTGCAGATTAGGAAGTGAAGTGGAGACTAAATAGTTGAGTTTTTAGTCGTTTCTTGAAAGTAGCGAGTGACTCTGCTGTTCTGATGCAGTTAGGGAGTTCATTCCACCAACTGGGCAGATTGAGCGTGAGCGTGAGCGAAAGTGATTTCTTCCCTCTTTGGGATGGAACCACGAGGCGACGTTCATTCACAGAACGCAAGTTTCTGGAGGGCACATAGATCTGCAGAAGTGAGAGCAGATAAGAAGGAGCTAGGCCAGAAGTCACTTTGTAGGCAAACATCAGAGCTTTGAATTTGATGCGAGCAGCAACTGGCAGCCAGTGCAAACGGACTAGCAGCGGAGTGACATGTGCTCGTTTAGGTTCATTGAAGACCACTCGTGCTGCTGCATTCTGGAGCAGCTGCTGCATTCTGGAGCAATAGGAGCAATATTAGAATATAATATGTAATGTTCTCAATAATATTTGTAAAGCAAACATAGGCCCTATAAGTGCTGTTTACATATATTTCAATTAATATGGATAGTGAGTGTATGTTTTTACCAAAACTAATATAATTAAAATGTGTGTGTATGTAAAACAATATATTTGCCCAAAGAAATGATGGGGTTCTTCTTAAAAGAAGTTGTTACCTCCCTGTTTAGAGCATCATTATGGGTGTTTAACGTTACAACTAACATGGTTCAAACGATAGATCTGCGACAGAGAAACTGTTTTGGGGAAAAAAACGTCACTACATTGTTCTTTTCCCAAACGATGCATTGTACTATGATTGTTCAGACGCGAGTTTAGTCGTTGTTTTGGAAACTCACCCAATGACTGGTTGCATTTTTTGACTATGTCAAACAATCAGAACTTGTGGTTAAATATTATAATTTCCTTATAATTTATTTACCTTTTGTGTTTTTGTTGTTCAGGATCTAAATTGCAGTGTATTCATTAAAAGTGCTGGTGAAAATGGTCTAATTGGGGAGTCTGCTTGGTACTGTCACCAACACTATTGTTCTGTTTTAGCTTGAAAATATTTTAGTTGATGCTAAATCATAACCAGTTTGCCATCGGTACTTAATTATTTCTGATTCAATAAATAAAAAAAAAGGTTATGAATCACTGGTAAAGTAGAGGAATGGTGTTTGTAAGTAAGCTTTGAAAAGATGTTTTCAAAGAATAGTTCATTGTTCTGTCTCTGGGTGAATAACGGCATGAGGAAGATGCAAATGGAGAAATGTTCTCTTTGTTTCAACATTGACCTTGTGCTTTCTTTACACGTTTCTATGATGTCAGTGTTTATGCGACTTGATGTCTTTTACTCGGAGTGTCGAAGCTCTTTACAAGGCATGGCAGGTGATGAGAAGTCAAAGTCAAAAACATGCAAAGTGAAGGGATATCAAACAAACAGCCTCAAACAGATTCAGATTTGGCATGGTGACAGTGTAGTGCTCGTGTCCCCTACCAAACCCCACCCTCTTCTCCAACTGAGAATTTTAATAATGGTGCCTCAGAGGAACACCGTAAAATATTAGTTTTCCCAAACACCCAACAGCCCCCCTTCCCTCCAGCCCCGATCGGCATCTCTGTCTCATTACAGCTCTGGGATTGATGATTTTGTTTCATGAGCATCTTGACTGAGACCGGATGGATGGAGGGTTAATAAAACATGAGGAAACATTAGTATTCACCTCATGCTCTCCTCTACAACATGGCATGGCATCTTTCCTCTCCTGCCATCCCTCAGATGTTCCAGAGCCAAATGCTTCAGCGGTGGGCTGGGAATTGGGGGAACAATATCTGGTCCCACATAAGACCTGCATAGCTCATCAACATTTAAACTCACATCTGAGCGACCAAAATGTCCACATAGGAATTGTTGCTTGCTTTCGATGCAAATTTCGGAGACTGACTTATCCATTACCAAGTGCCAAGGGTCATTACCCTGTGTAATATAGGATTCACTGCACATGCATATTATGGCATATTACTCTGTTTTCTGTGGGGAAAAATAAATAGATGGTTGACCCATGAGAAAGCAAAACACAACATGAAAAGATTTATAGAAATATGGACTTTCTTTATCCACTGGACCCCTTGATAAATTATTTGTTTGTTTGTTTGTTTGTTTGTTATCTTGCATTTTTAAAAGGGTAAAGTAGAAAGGAAAATATTTTCTTTTTCTTAAAGGTCTCATGAATTTAAATAAAACATTTTTAGATGTTAGTATCAGTATTGATAGTTCTTAGGATATCTATAAGCGAGTGTGCTCCAAAACTCACTCTAAAACTTGGGTTGTTGTAACCCAATGTTGGGTCAAATATGGACAAACTTATTGAGTGATTCTTTGGGTCATGCATTCAGATGATTTGTGACTGCTGATTCATTTAGAAACAAAGACCTCATGCAAAAGCTAAGGCAGCTGACTTGTTTAAGAGCTTTGAAAGCAAAAAGAGCTTTGGTGATAACTTGGGGAGTATTTGAGAACTGCAATACTAAATTCTTATAAGAAATGCCATCACAAGTGAAAAACTTTGGACAAAAACATGTATTTACTTACATATTGAAACCTATAAGCAGCGCTACAAGGATTGTGAGATATTATAGGCAGTGAAGGACACATCCATACTGTCTTCAAAATTTGATCAAAAGAAACGAGACAGGAAGTTATTCTGAAAATGTAGTCCCATGGAAGTTTCTGGGGTATTTTTGCAGTTTTTGTTTTCGCAAATCCACGAGAGGCCGCTGTGTGCGCTTTTTCATATCTCATATTTCTCTTGCAAGTGCCGTTCGAGCCCTCGTCTGATTTTTACCATATTTTAGGATTTTACCACATTCTCACCCTGTAATTCACTTGTCAATTTTATTTTTTGGATTCCGTTTTTGTGTAACCTGATTTCTGGAACCGCTGTACCCCAGACTCAAACCTGGTCGTCGCCGTCGGGGTCAACTCCAACTGCGTCTCAAATCTGCTGATGTACATAACAAGCTAACTGGACAAACATGTTGCAGCGGGAAAGCCCTTCACACGGAGGTAAGCGGTCAGCTGGTAAGCGCGAAAAGGAACTCCATCACACTGCCCAGTAGCGTTCGCTTAAAGAAACTAATCGCAATTTTCAGAATAAGCCTGTATTGCAGGAAGTATATGGTCATTTAAATTTAGGTAGAAACCAAAAAAAAAAACCCTGACATTGAGTTTGTCCATATTGGACCCAACATTGGGTTACAACAACCTAGCATTTCTTATAGTTTAGTAAATTTCACAGATTTCACATAGAAATGGCAAGTAACATATTGAGCTGGACATTACAATTAGTAGTAGAAGTACAACTTTCTCCAATAAAATGATGCATTTGGGTCAAATGTGAGATGTTCCGTTTTGGTGTTTACATTGAATTTTCATGATATAAATAAAAAAAATATTTAATGCTCGTTATGTAGCTGCTGTAATTTCATTCTGCATAAAAGAAAAGCTTATGTGAAATTAAATTACAATTAATTTGACCTGTATCTATAATAAAACTAAATAAATAAACTGGACACAGACTAATTTAAAGTTTAAATTCTGTAATACATGTTTAATAATAGGGTGGCGTAGTGGACAGTACTGTCGCCTCACAGCAAGAAGGTTGCTAGTTCGAGTCCTGGTTGGACCAGTTGGCATTTCTGTGTGAAGTATGCTTGCTCTTCTCATGTTCACGTGGGTTTCCTCCGGGTGTTTCGGTTTCCCCCACAGTCCAAAGACATGCACCTTAGGTGAATTGGATAAACTAAAATCACCTATAGTTTGTTAGTTTGTGTGTGAATGTGAGAGTATATGGGTGTTTCCCAGTACTGGGTTGTGGCTGGAAGGGCATCCGCTGTGTAAAACATGCTGGAACAGTTGGCGGTTCATTCCGCTGTGGTGACCCCTGATAAATAAGCAGAAGGAAAAAGAACAAATTAATGTTTATTAATAGTTGTAATACTTTACACATGAAATGAAAATAGTTTCATTCTTGACACAGTTAATTAAAAGTTTGTCAAAGGCCCCTTTTACACTGTCAGGTCTTGATGCCCAATTCCGATTTGTTGCCCATATATGATTTGTTTTACCTGTCAGTTTACACATTCTTTTAATTGTGACCCATATCCAATTCATGTGTTCATGTGTTTACGTCGCACATGCGTAAAGGCAGGTTTAATCATCAGCACACTCTCAGAAATAAAGGTACAAGAGTTGTCACTGGGGCAGTGCCTTTTCAAAAGGTACTTAATTTTACTTGAAGAATCCATATTGGTCTCTTAAAGGTACATTTTAGGTGCATTTGGGTACTGGTATGTCCTTTTGAGGTACTACTAAGGACTCTTTAAGTACAAATATGTACCTGAGAGTGCACCACTCTAGCCACGATGGAAGAAATTGTCTTGTTTTTAGCTCTGCGAAATATGCAAAGTTAGCCCAACTTTAAAATGATTTTGAGGCAGGAGAGGAGGGAAAGGGCCGTCATCGCAGCTTGCACCTATGGTTTAAATATGGTGTCCTCCACCATTCAGAGGAATTTGCAGGTACGAGAGAGGTCTCAGGTCTAGTGGGAGAGAAATTGTGGCCACTGACCACTTTCCTCCTCCACGTTTCCGTTGTTGTTGTGTACCGTGTCGCCGTCTCCACACATGCTCTTCCTTCTACATCATTAAACCGCAAAGAAGTATCACATTGTTGTAAGTTTAATGACGTACAAAATGGAGCGCCTCAATAATCCGATTTGCCTCTTTACTTGATAGCTGTATTGATATCTGATTCATTTCCACATATGAAGGAGGTCTAAAACTTTTCTCTGAATATCCAAATGTATGCATTTTTTTCTGGGTTTACACGGTCACAGAACAGATCCGATCTGTGTCACCAATGAGCATTGGGTCACATTTAGCTGGCAGTGTAGACAGGGCCAAATAGTCATCAATATCAACAATATATTGGAGAAATACTACCATAAACAAACAAAGCAAAGTTTTTTCATTGTGTGGTTTTTTTGTGTTAATATCTAATCTCCCAAAATTTTACATTTTGATATTTAATATATTCTAGCTGGGACATTTCTAGTTTTGCAAGGTGCAATTATAATCGTCATGAACATGAGGTAATTTTTACATCAACCTCAAGGAAAAAGACACATCCACTGGTTTTTAATTGTAATTACCTTTTTATTTTGCTTTGATGATGAAAAAAAAACAACATTCAGCATTAGGCCTGGAAATATCTTGGAAAAGAGGTAATTAAGAAGATCTGCATTATACGGCGCAAAAGAAAAACAACATAATGGTGGAAAAATAAGTCTTACATTGTAAAATACACTGCAATTTTGGCAATTATGCTGACGGGATCTCTGGGGTTTGATTCTCTTAGTACAATCCAGCTGGGAACATTATCTTCAGTCATTGCGATAGTCAATAGCACACAATTAATTGCCCAATTGAAAGGCTCTGTTTAATAATTCAAATTGCCGTTTGTGTGAATTAAACAGAGGGCTATCTTGGCTCTATCTGAAGAGTTATTGTTCGCCTTGTGAATGGCTCGCCGCCTCTCGCTCAGCATACACTGGCAAAGCTCTGGGGATCGTATGAACATTTCTGGCTTTTTGTGATTGAGTCTTCATTGGAGTGAGGCAATTTGAATTTATTTGTTTGCCTCCTGTTGTGTTTGTTTACCACTAGCTTCAGACTTCTCAGATGAAAATGCTTGCGCCGAACATATAGCATTTTCAGGAGCAAGATGAACCATCTGAAATGAGTTTTCTGAAACAAGCCACTACCTGTAAGCATAGTGAAATGTAAATTCAGACTGGCTGTGCCTTAAAGTCAAGACAGTCAATGACTCATGCCTAACAAATATTCATTTATTTATTTATTTGATTTTGCATATATTAGCCTATTTGTTTCACGATTCTAGTGTGTCTATTCCAGTCTAAAGTTGCATAAAAACAGTATGCGAGATAAGTAGTATGTCCGAGTATTAGGTATTTTCTTAATACTGGGTTGTGACTGTAGGGGCATCCGCTGTGTAAAACATATTCTAGTATAGTCTAAGCAAAAAAAATTATGAATGAATAATCATGTTGACATTTACATTTACGCTATAACACATTTAGCTCTGCGTTCTGGTCTGTTATACTGTTCACATTTATATGCTTAACCAGCATTTCACCAGTAGCCTACTCTGAAACTATTTCGTTATTTCTTATATCTATAGTCTATTCGTTTTCGTCTCCTTATTTAGTATTCAGTAAAATAGGTTTAGTCAAAACTAAACAAAAGAAAAGGTGTAGGATTTTTTACATTACGTGAAAGACTTATCTTTAGGGATCTTTGATATGCGCACTGAATTGTGCACAATACATGTAAATGTGTAACTAAAAAAAACATATACAGCTGATTCAATTGTTGTTTATAAATCACACAACAGTGGTATACAGGATTACTTATGGCAACACTGTAATTGTGACAAAATACGGTGTATTTAACACTTTTTGTTGTGTTACTATTTAATTGTGTTCCTGTTTTGCTCTGACAATGTAGCTCTGTTTTCCATGGTTCTGTTTACTTTGTTATTTGCACAACAGCAAAGTAGTGCTGTGTATAGTGTTAAGCAGGAAAAAAAAACCTGTACTGTATTTAATTTATCAAAGATTTTGTGCAGCTCTTATTTTTTGTGCAGCTGTTTATTTGTAAACAGGGAGGGAAACCCCTTTGTTTGAATTATATCTTGCTCAAAAAATGTTTAATAAAGTTTTAATAAAAGGCTTTAACTCTAAATTAACCATTTTTGGGAAAATTCCGTATAGATATCGTATACCATTATTCCTTCTAAAGATACCGGGATATGATATTTTGCCCATATCGCCCAGCCCTAGTAAGAATGGAAAGAAATGTTCATATAACTCTTATAACTTACTATTTACTAACCCTTAAGTGGTTCCAACCCTTTATGAGTTGCTGTTAAACACAAAATAATATATTTCGAAGAAAGCTGAAAACCTGTAACTATCGACTTCACATTAGGAAAAACACATGTGAAAGCCAATTGATACAGGTTTCCAAAATTTTCCAAATAAATCTTCTGTTTTGTTTAACTCATAAAAAATGATGACAGAATTTTCAATATTGGGGGAACTATCTCTTTAACAAACTAAAATCAGACATGCATAGCCTTTGCATTTTTGACCAATGAAAAGAAAAAACATCTCTCATTTGGCCCTGAGATCACAGCGCCGTCCAAACAGCCCCAAATCAAAGCATCAAAAATTACAAGCGAATAAAAAACGCGGTGCATTTAAAAGGTCAGTCAGATACATTCTACATACGTCCTTCCATCATCCGCACCTCCACCTGAGCTCTGGCGCTTTGGCTTCAGGTAGCTTCGTCTGACAGCCGTGGAGAGTGACAGATAAGAGGGAATAATTAATTTATCAGAGGAGACCAGACTCTAATCCCCGGTGTCCCAGTGATAAGGTTGTTTTTTTTTTTCCCTCCGCTTTCTCCCCTTCCTTTAGATCTCTTCTGGTGATAGAGAGCTCTCCCTCAGCAGGTTCCCGTTAATAAGCCTGTCAGAGGGGCCAGAGAGAGTCCGTCCAGAGCAGGTTATCTCCACACCGCACACCCACGTCCCCCCCTGACAGCGGCTGGCTGGACGCTCTTTGAAACCTCAGGAGCGCCGGTCCACCGTCTGTGGGCCTTCGAGGCAGCCGTGTCATTTGAACTGCCTAATTCCGGCATCAGAAAAGGGGCAGAGGACTCGGCAGCTGACAGACCTGCCGGTGTGGGACCCGACGGGGGTTGAGTTCTTCAAAAAATTCTTTTGTGAGGGATCTAAATGCAGAGGGATTTGTTGTCTCTTTTTCATGTCCCTCCTCTTTTACTTTCCAGTCATGGCTTTGGGTTTAAACACAGGCATCCCTCCTGACGGGGTTGTGCATGTTTCAGATTGTGTGTGTGCGTGTGTGTGGATTCATATGCCCCTCGCAGGGTGAGGAGCTTTTGTGTGCCTGGGTTTTCCATCTGTGCTGGTCTGTCTTAAAGCGCCGGTCTGGATTTGTTTGCCCCGCACAGCACGAAATGTTGTGTGTGTGTGTGTGCGTGAAGAGATGAGGTCAATAATGAAGGTTGATATCATGTGGGAGTTTAAGCAGACAGAGTGTTTAATAAATAATAACCTGTATGATTGAAGCTTAGCCAGGTTCTGTACACAGGTGGACATCATCTTCATTTCTGGGAAATGCATTAAAATCCTTTTCAAAGGGCGTAATTGAAAACCCAGGGACAAGATTAACAATTTGGCGATGGTGGAATTTGATCGTTTATGAATAACAATGCTGGAACTATTTTGTTTTCTCATGAATATTTAAAATGTCAAACATTAATCGGTTATGAGATGGAATTTAGCCTGCAGATAAGAGGTTAAGGCTGCAGCAGCCACTGCTTTTTTGTGTGTGTACTTTGAATATTTGTTAATATATTAGCATTTCTCTGATTTATACACTTTTATACAACAAAACTGTCTCTTGAAGCTGATTGGCTGATAGCTGTGTGATATTTTGCCAGTATAAGGCACTCATCCAGGTTTTTAACCCTTCATCCTTGTGTATCATTCCGCCCGAATACAGCAACAAGCAGAGTACACTCCACAGTTAGACAAATATTGCTGCTGTTGGACAACATAATGTGCTTTTGAGGCTTTTTAGTGGAGAATGAAGTTGTTTAGATTGCAACTATGTAGTTTATTTATAAGTGACTATTTCAAAATATTTATACTTTCTGAGAGACAGCGTGTCAATGGCCATTAGCCTGTCTTTGAGCAAAGACAGTTGACTATGTTCATTCAAAAGATGGCGACAGAGACCACATAATAAGCCCTAAGAGAAAAAAACAGCGTAATATCAATCCACAGCTGATCAAATCATTATTATACAGGTATGTGACAAAAGTAAATCTCTCTCTTTTGTATGTTGTCGTGCTGTATTTATACTATATTAATATTGTGATCTCCCGAAATCTCTGTTGACTGATGGCATTTCATGCCGTTCTGCCTCACAATTTTTAAATGTGAGTAAAATCACCTGTTTTGATATCACTTTATACATTACGCTAGAGAATCATTTAAAAACTAGCTTTAAAGTGACGTTGGTGAATTAGCAATGGTTTCAGCTGTTCTGACGTCAGCTGCAGATGGAAATGAATGGTGGAAGAAAGTAGTTCAATATTGCAATATCACACGAGTAGCAGTGCGATGTGGCTGTGTATTGTCCCTGGAGGGACACTAAGCACGCCTCCCACCAGTGCTGATTTTTAGCCACATCGCACTGCTACTTGTGTGATATTGCTCTTTTATAGTGTATATGTGTGTTTTGGGTTTAAATTACTTTTTATTTGAACCTAAACCAACTGACAGCACAATGATTGTCTTTACATCTATGCATTTTTATTAAGAGCACATACAAATTACTTATTTCATCATTTAATATATTTCTTGGAAATCAGACCAATGATCTTTAAATTTCTAGTGCTTGATATCTAATCAGTTTAAAGTCTTGATGATATGGAATACATCTATTTTTCAGGCTCATCAATTTTTAAATACAAGTTTTTGATCTTATGGTGAATCATTTAATAAAACATATTTGGAATTTTTAAAAACATCTTTGATTATAACAACTTGATCTTGTCAGATTTCCCTCTGGTGTTGCCCTCTGTACAATTATTTAATCCATGTTGGAGCTATTTGTAAAAAAAATGTTGTATTAATATTATTATTTAAGATGCCAATGTGTGAACAGCTTGTAACAAACAGTAAAAATGAGACATTCCCTGACTTTTACTTACATAATTGTTTACTTTTCTGGAAAGTAGCCATGTAATAAGTGTACAGAATAAAGCCCTCCAGTTTAAACCTGTTGGGCTTTATTATTAGAACAACCGACTAGATGTACCTTATAATTTACTTAACATCTTACACCAGGGATGTCCAGTACTGCTTTTGGAGGGCCACTGTCCTTCTAAGTTTAGTTGCCAAAATTCTATTAATAATTGCTGCAGCATTTAACCATGGTATTCTAGATCAGTGGTTCTCAACTGGTTTGGCCATGGGACCCCCATTTTTACATGGTCATCATGCCATGACCAAAATTTTTAGGAACTTTAATAAAATTTTAGGAATTATAATTCATTTGTATTTATTTGTTAACATACACAAGTAGTGACCGGTAAATCAAAATGTATCAAATTATAGTAATATTACAGAGTAAAAATGTCAAATACTGTAAACAGTGGTTAGAGTAAGGAAAAGTTCAGTTACCATTAACTAAACTGAACTTTTGATAAAACATTAGCACATCAACACATGATCCTGTTGAACAGAACAAACCAGCAAATTAAAATAAAATTATTAAAATAATCATAACTATTTTTATAATAATCACCAGTTATTTGCTCATCTGCTATTGTGTGGGCTTTCTTGGCCTTAGCTAAACGGTAAGCTATACAGTACGATGCGTGGAGTGCCTGTACTTGTTTTGAACATGAAGATGTTAGGCAGTTTTGTGATGCCCTCAGCTTTTGGAGTCTTTGAGAATAGTCCACAGGTTTGTCCTTGCAACTGGGATGTTTGGTTTCTAAATGTCGTTTCAATTTAGAAGGTTTTATGCTCTCTTGTGAGAGCACCTCACTATATGACACACTGAGGTTTTAAGCCTTTTTTGTCGTCAATGTAAATCCATACTTTACATATTTGAGGTCGTTCTTGCGCTTCAACATATTTGTTGCTATAATTAACTGAAATTTCACATGTCAGACGGTACGGTTATCGCACGCGCATTTCAAAATAAAAGTCAGATATAAGCAAATTGAGTTAAAAATTTTACTTTTGTTGTTTTTATTTTTTGATCACACACCCCGCGACCCATTGAAAACGTTCCCCCACCAGTTGAGAAACACTGTTCTAGATCACTAGAAACTTCCAGACAGGTTGATGCTGAAGTAAGACATTGGCCTTCCAGGATGAGATTTGTACTATATAAATGTATTTCTATCAACCTCGTTGAATCATCAGTTAACACCTTATCTAATGAAAGGCTGAAAATGATCAAATGATTTTTATTTTATTTTATTGTAGACCAGTCTTTCTTCCCTGAAGAGATTATTTGAATACTTAAAGGTAAAGTAAGGCTGATAAGATCAAAGCCTGTAGGCTGAAATGGGTATACATTGAGGGTTATCACACCTTGAGGAAGCTCTAACCTGCTGATTGGTTCATTTGAATGTCTCAGATTTGGTTTTGGTCACATGGTTGAGGAAGAGATGAAGGATAATTACAATTGTTGCTCTGTCTCCTTATTCTCTGACTCTTCTTATGGGCACCCTTGGGCTCTTTCTAAAAGCCCTACTGCTTTTCTCTACGCCACATTTGATGTTCCAAGCTGATTTAGCTTGTCCATCGGCTGTCATTTTATTTGTTTTAATTTTTATACTGTAGCTACAAAGTGATTTTAATTAAATTTAAAAAAGATTAAACCAAGGATCCAGGAGGAACAATGCTGTTTTGGTCCAAGCCGGGGTACACTGGACCAACTCTATGCCCTCACCAGGGTGCTTGAGGGTTCATGGGAGTATGCCCAACCATTTCAAATGTGTTTTGCCGGCAATAAGTCAGACTTGTTTCCAGAGCATGTTGGGCTCCGACAGGGCTGCCCTTTGTCACCAATTCTGTTCATAATTTTTATGGACAGAATTTTAAAGTGCAGTTTTGGGCTGGAGGAGGTCTGGTTTGGTTATTCTCAGACAATGTTGTTCTGTTGGCTTATCGAACATGGACATTCAGCATGCACTGGGGTGGTTTACTGCCAAGTGTGACACGGCTGGGATGATAATCAGCACCTCCAATTCCAAGGCCGTGGTGTTCCACCAGAAAAAGGTGGTTTGCCATCTCCAGGTTGGAGGAAAGTCTTTACCCCAGGTGGAGGAGTTCAAGTATCTTGGGCTTTTGTTCACGAGTGAGGGAAGGATGGAACGTGAGATTTACAGGTGGATTGGTGCAGCAGCAGCAGTAATGCAGTCGACGCATTTGTCGGTTGTGGTAAAGAAGAGCTGAGTCGAAAGGCAAAGTTCTCATTTTACTGGTCAATCTATGTTCCTACTCTCACCTATGGTGATGAGCTTTAGGTATCTGAGATCTTGGGACAAGATCTCAGATACAAGTGGCCAAAATGAGTTTCCTTCGCTGGGTGGCAGGGCGCACCCTTAAGGATAGGGTGAGGAGCTCTGTCACCTAGGAGGAGCCGTGAGTAGAGCTGCTGCTCCTCCACATCGAGAAAAGTCAGCTGAGGTGGCTTGGGCATCTCTTTCTGCTGCCTCCTGGATGCCTACCTAAAGATGTGTTCCAGGCATGAGGCCTGAGGGAAGATCCAGGACACGCTGGAGGGACTCTGTCTCTCGGCTGGCCTGGGAACGCTTTGGGATCCTCCCGGAGCAACTGGAGGAAGTGTCTGGGGAGAGGGACCCCTGTGACCCAGCCCGGAAAAGTGAACGAAAATGAGATGAGATGAGAATGAACTATAATTAAACACAGTGGCTCAGTTGTTAGCACTGTCACCTCACAGCAAGAAGGTAGCTAGTTCGAGTCTCGGCTTGGCCTGTTGGTATTTCTGTGTGGAGTTTGCATGTTCTCCCCGTGTTCGCATTGATTTTCTCCAGGTTCTCTATTTCTCCCACAGGTTCATTCCGTTTATTCAGGGACTAAGCCAAAGAAAAACGAACAAATGAGTAAACTTTAGTTAATTTGCTGGCAAATGAATCTTTATGTATGTGAGCTGCCATCTACAGAATGATTACTTTGTGCATTCTACAACAAAACAAACAAACAAAAAAAATCCAATACAGAATTTAAAAAAATGGAGTACTTATTTTCCAAACTCATTTAGTAGCTGTAAAATGAAGATTCAAATATGAAAAAAGGCTGTAATTTTTCCCTCAATACCAACAACACCACTGAAATCTACTTAGTTATTTTAATTACTTTTAACCCAGAGAGGCTCCTACTTTTATTACTCGGACGCTAACTTAAATCCTTGTTACTCCATCTGAGCTAGCCCATTGGACAGTGAAGTCTGTTATCATATCGCTGCTAATCAAATTGACTGATCCTTTTGTTGCTCCGATATTGATTTGTGTCGTCTGCTGTAGGATTTTCTCCCTGAAAACAAGAGACGAAAGTGTCTGGTTGGCAGAGATCATTTCAAGGTCAGCGGTGACTGATTCGGTCCATCCCAAGCCCCGCGTTTTTGGCAAACGGCAGCACTTTTGCCTCTTTCGATCATGCTGCCGGCTGCCACTGAAAACCATGGCAGCTGATTCCTGGGCTTATCGCAGATACGTTTAATCTCCTCACAGGCTCGGTCAGAGGAGGAAAGAGACGCTTGTCATTGTCCAGGGAGTTGAACTGGTGACCTTTTCAATTTCGGCCTTCACTTCAAAAGCCCTGTCTGTCCAGCCGGCCGCACGTCCCGGCACAAAGGTGCCATTTGCTTTTCATTTCCTGCCCGATAAGAGCGGAGAGAAAACATTGTATATTGTAATGCTCTCTCAGCCCTTTGACATCAGTAAAATGGAAGGCTGTGAGAGAGATCGATACAAATTAAAAGCAAATACAAAACCCGCCGCCGAAAGAAGAACACTAAAACGTTCAGAAAGCCATCGCCTGCCACTCGCCGCTCTCTCTGCCTTAACATTGTTTGTTTGAAGGTTGAACAAAATGGAGGGATTGAAAAGTAAAGAGAATCAAAGTTGAAGGAAGTGCAATTGACCTTTGATGGATCCCAAAATTGAACACATGCTCACGTTTCTCACATGACGTGTTTATGCTGTCCAGTACTCACCAAAGTTAACTTTAGTTAATCTTTAATAAATCAATTAATATGCATAATTGTGCCATTGATCAGTGCTTAATTTATTGATCTTGACTGTACTTGTTTATGTTTCAGCAGCAGTTAAATATGCTGATAAAAATAAAAAATGTATAAAATAAGAATTCCTTTACTTTGAACAGTAGAGCATGATGCTAGCAACACACAGGTTGTGGGTTTGATTCCCAGGGAAAGCAAGAACATATTAAATGCTTTGTGTATCTTGGTCACACACGTCAACTATTTCTCGTTAGATTATAAGTAGACTGTTAAGGTTGGGGTTAGAGTTAGGGTTAGTGTAAACTGACATGTACTTACAAAGTTTCTCATAGTCAGTTAGTCTGTTGAAGGAGCAGTACCAACAGATATTAAGTTGACAGTCTACTAATACTCAAATGGACCATCAGAATAAAGTGTTACCTGTATATTTAGTGTCATATAAATTACTTTGAATATTGTTTGTTAAATGTAAAGGATAATTTTTTAAACAATTTTTGGCTAAAACAGTGATATCGTGAAATGATTTAAATTGAAAGTAACTGCAATCAACTTAAATTTCAATCTTAATAAATATATGTACAGCTGAAGTCAGAATTATTAGCCCCACTGTATATTAGTTTTAATAACTGATTTCTTTTATCTTTGCCATCATGACAGTAAATAATATTTAACTAGATATTTTTTAGACACTTCTATACAGCTTAAGGTGACATTTAAAGGCTTAACTAGGGTAAATAGGTTAACTAGGCAGGTTAGGGTAATTAGGCAAGTTATTGTATAGCGATGGTTTGTTCTGTACACTATCGAGAAAAAAATATAGCTTAAAGGGGCTAATAATTCTGACCTTAAAACGGCTTTTTAAAAAAAAATACATACTGCTTTTATTTGAGCTGAAATAAAACAAATAAGACTTTCTCCAGAAGAAAAAAATCAGGGGGCTAATATTTCTGACTTAAACTGTATATTAAAATGCAATGTATTTTTTGGATGACAAAACTTTACTATATTAGATCTATAAATATGCTTGAATCTGCCATTGATCAGTAATTTGTTGATCTTGACTTTTGTTTGTGTTTCAGTTTAAAATTCTGATGATACACCTTTTAATGTTTAACATAAATATAATCATGGCCTTTCTTTAACTTGAATAACAGAGCATGATGCTAGCAACACAAAGGTTGTGGGTTCTATTCCCAAAGAAAAGAAGAACAGATTAAACACATTTTGTGTCTTTAGTGTCATATTAATTACTTTGCATAAAAATGTCAGTCAAAAACTTAAATGTAATTTCAATTGAATATAACTGCAATCAACTTACGTTTACCTTCTTAATATATATTAAAATGTAAAATAATACATAAAATGCAATGTATTATTATGATGGGAAAACCATTTCTTTGGTCTTTCTTTTGGGTCATATGACCATTCAAAAATCATAGATTTTTTTTTATGCATTTATTTTTATTTTTTACAATTTTAAATTGTTAACTCTGAAAATATTACCATTATATTACCTGTATAAATAATAAATTATGATTTTATAGATAGAAAAATTATCTGTTAAAAATAGGGATCCTATGTAAATTCGTAGTTTTATTGGGTTTAAAATTAAAATTATGTGCGAGTAAAATGTGTTTTTTCTTTTACTATGTAAACTATGGACTACCTTTACTTTCCAAATAAAAAAAACAACAATTTTTCAAAACATAAACTATATTCAGAGAGGACAATAGAATATATTAACTTCAGAAGAGCTATAAATCAATATATGATGGAATAACCCATTTTAAATAATTAAATTAAAATATACATACATATATATATATATAAATATATATATATAAAAAAAATATATATATATATAATAAAAAAATAATAGCATTTGAAACACTAAAAAAATATGTTTTTTTTTACTTTTTCAAACTACTTGAAAAATGAGCTGAAACAACACAATTCTTGAGATTTAATTGGGACGACTTAATTTTTCTTGATGTTCAATCCACATAAATTTGTCAGAGGTGTTAAGTTAACTTAATTTGTGTTGGGGCAGCATGAATGAATTGTGTGAAACCATGCATTTCTTATACAGTGAATGTTATCATATTATAGTAATGTTATCATTACTTTACAAATTTAATGAACCATTCTGACATCTATTTCACATTTAATGTGCATCTATTTTCAATAAACAATATTTTACCATAACATTTTGTGTTCCATTTTGTGTATCTGACACCTGACACCTCCTCTGATCTTTTGTTTGTTTGATTGTAGCAGACGTACAGAATAATGATGTCTGCAGAGCTTCTTCTGCCCGCTGGATGCCCTTACATGCTTCTGTTTGATGGAGCCCGCACAAAGAGATTTATTGTCATCGTCTCTGGTATCTCAGCACACCTTAAATCATGGCGGGTGGTATCACATCAGTCACAACTCCCTGGTGTTCCATGACTTAAGGGTTTATTTATTTCACTTCTACTTACCACACTGAGCATTTTATTCAAGCATTTCAAGGCAGAGCAAATCTTCCTCTTCAGCCCACAACCAGAAATGCAGCATGAGGAGCTCTGAGGAAACTCCTGCTTCAGCTGACTTGCATCAGCCTGCAGGTGCAATTGATCATAGATGTGCTGTAAGTCAACACTTTTCAGGTGCAGAGTGTGCATTTTGGGAGAGGTAAAAGTTTTATTTATTTATTTATTTTGGTGAACTATCCCTTTAAGGATTCCCAAGTTCCCAGCATGCACTGCTGCATTGACACTCTGTTGATGATTAAATATTTACTAGATAATGCTGATTGTTTTTTTTTTGTTGTTTTTTTCTGTTTGCTGACTGGAATAGTTGTCATTAACTGGTAGTTTTGTTATGTAGTGAGTTAGAACTCTGCTTTTTTATAATTGTGAACTGCCACCAGGTTTGCGTGCATAGTATTTAGGTCTGTGAGCAGCTGTTAAATTAGTTGGAGCTCTGTTTTTCCCATGATGGTTATTTCTTCTTCCGAAGTAAATATGGTGGTGTTCAGTTTAAAGTAAGTATAATTTACACAATATACTACTGTAATACGCTGGCAGCTAGCTCTCTGCAACTCTCACATGGTCACCCACTGAAGCTAAGCAGGGCTGTGTCCGGTCAGTACCTGGATGGGAGACCACATGGGAAAGCTGGGTTGCTGCCGGAAGTGGTGTTAGTGAGGCCAGCAGGGGGCACCCAACCTGCGGTCTGTGTGGGTCCTAATGCCCCATTATAGCGACGGGGACTATATACTGCTCAGTGAGAGCCGTCTTTCGGATGAGACATTAAACCGAGGTCCTGACTCTCTTTGGTCGTTAAAAATCCCAGAATGTCCTTCGAAAAAGAGTAGGGGTTTAATTCTGCCTCTAATCATGGCCTCCTAACCCTCCCCATATCATAAATGGCTTCATCACTCTGTCTCCTCTCCACCTATCAGCTGGTGTGTGGTGTGCGGTCTGGCAGCAAAATGGCTGCACACTGGTGGTGGATGAGGAACCCCCCCCCCCCCCCATTTTAAATATTTAGACTAGAAACAAGACAAAAAAAATCTAAGTAAGAAAAGCATTTTTTTTGCAGTGTGGTTAAAGTGTGGGAAAGGACTGTGTTACAAAAATGTCAAAAGATTACAACAGACCAACTCATTCATGTAGTATGAGTGTCCTCAACTGAGTGTCTGAGTTTGGTTGTTGAACACAGGGAATCTTTTACATTAAGTTTTGGTTTTGTTTGGGAAATCCACCACCCAGACATTTGTTTTTTTCCCGTTTATTATGCCCATGTTGTTTTACCCTAGACTTGGGGCCTAATATACGGTATAGTAATATGAACAAAGTACTCAATTACTGTATTTTATTTATTTATTTATTTATTTACATATAAGGTATCTTACTTTACACAACAGATTTCTGTAGTAAAATCCAAGTAGTTCAAAAGCATTTACATTTATCGTATTCCGAGTGTGGATCGAACCAAGTCCTGCATGGGAGGCAAATGCACTAAGGAGAAAGCTATGAGAATGAGGTTTTTGGGCTGTACTTGCCAGCTGCCTTCCATTATTCACTATACTACAATATGCAGTGGCCTTATTTAAAAATAGTTAAATAAATAATACACTGTAGTATGGTTCAAAGACTTTTACTGTAAATTACTATTGTTTTTTTGTTTAATTACTGGTTTATGGGCAGTGTTTTGAAACAGTAGAAATGTATGCAATTGACGCCTAATCTCTTGCTACACTTTACAAACCCAGGGGTGTGTTTAAACCTTTGAATCAAAATTGGAAGCAGTCATATGGGTATAGGCGAAAAAGAAACTTCATATGTCACTAATAACATGATTGTGGCAAAACGAATCAAGTATCAGTACAATGCTTCACTGTGAGATGTCATAGTTTTTTGATACACGTATTGAATTGTGCAAAACTTCAAATCACACTGCAATGTCGTGCAGTGAGGGGTTTGCGTATTTTATAAACTACGGCAGTTTGCGTTCATTGAACAGTAAGATTGATTAATAAATCCATATGAAACAGTCCCTTAAAAGTCACGTCTTGCTTTCAGTTTCGGGCTTTGGCGCATTTTGCACTCACACTACAAGCGTACCGCGCCAAAGCCCAAGTGAACCGCACTCAGGCCCACCTCTTCCAACCGGGTAAGTGAACCATGCCTAAGCCTGATTCAGCGCACTCACACTTCTCAAACGATCCGGAAAACGGGCCTGGGCACAGTTCGGATAGTATAGTGTGAGTACGCCCTAAATGTTTTCTCGCTAGTAAAGCATTTGGTTTGTCCTCTTACAAAGTCTGGCACCGTCATGTAAATGCACCAGCAAATGTGCCAAGTCACGATGCAACTGATTCATAAAGGGAATGGGAGATGAGACTCTGATTGGTTTATCCTAAAAAAAAAAAAACACACCAAAAACTCGTTAATAGAAGAAAAAAAAAACTCGTTAGAATAAGCACAACCCTGTTAGACCATGCGCCACGGCACAAAGCACATTATTCTAGGCTTAAAATAACAAGAGTGGATTCGGACACACCCTTAATGCTTTTATGCCCTGCGCTTTAGACTTTGCGCCTATATTGTTAAAGTAGAGCCCAGTATGTTTATTTGTATTTGCTATATTGTTGTTTCTATGTAGTTGTTAATCTGTTGCGTTTTTTGAGGTTTTTTGAGTTTTGATTTTGATGTTATATGTTTGCTTGGATGGATTCTATGTGGTTCATAAAGAGTTGGTAATTAGAACTTAGAATGTGTTGCTGTGCTGTTGCTAAAGGTTGTTGCTGTATATAAAGTGTTCTGAGTGATATTTAAAATGTTTTCCTGTGCTTTGGATCCCACTGATTTTCATTGTATGGAATGACAAACAAATTCAAAATTTAAAAAATTCCACCGATGTTGTTTTTATTTGTTTATTTATTTATTTATTTATTTATTTATTTAATTATTTATTTATTTATTTTTGTTAATTTATTTGGTTGTTTGTTTGTTTATTTGTTTATTTAGATGATCTTGTGTTTATCTTGTGGCATCTTAAAGCATCTTTTGTGCATGTTTGTGCTTAGCAGAGTATGCTTTTTAAATGTTGCTGTTTATTTATTGGCCTTTGGGTTTAAAGGGATAATTATTACAATAATAATAAATATAATAATAATAATAATGCTAGTAAATAAATACTAATAATAAAAAAAGTAATTTTACTCACCTTAAAGTCTGCATGTAACATTTCAGTATGTTAATGTACTTCAAAATTAAATGGAATATTGATTAAGGGGCAGGGGCATAGCAAACTAATGGTAAGAGGGTTGTGATTAAGAATTGTGGATGAAGCCGTCAAACTGACAAAGGACCTCCACTCTAAAAGCTGAAGCAAATGGTCAAACTTTGATTGAAGTTTTTTTTTTTTTTTTTATCAGTGGATTAACTTGCATGGATTAATTGTCCAACTAAACAAAACACTTTCAACATAAACATTGTACATTTAGATTTCACACACATTTTAAAATATAAGTGACTTTTGTCTTCAGGAGAACATTAAAAACTATTTTATGATTTTAATGATTATTTAAGAGGCTCAATGGCTACCAGCACTTTGAACACCCCCCTAAGTAAATAAATAAATATATAAATAAATAAATAAATGAATGAATGAATGAATGAATGAATGAATGAATGAATAAAAATAATAAAATAAAATAAAATAAAAATAAAAAGGAAGAATTAAATTTAATACCCAGGGTTTCTGATTATGTCCTAAGAGGTTTTGCATTTTTTTTCTCAGACAGATTGTTTCACTCAGAAAGACCTCAATGTATCATCAGACGCCCCGGGTATTATTTTCTATATATATTTTTCCTTTATTCCCTCAAAGTGCCATTGGCTTGCATTTTATGGTTTCAGAGAAAAGCTTTTTAAGAGCAGGAAAAATATCTACAGTACTTGTAGTATAACCCAAGGGTTGAATTCAGACTTTTATGCAAGTCACAAAATGTTGCTATGTGTTTTATTTCCAAAATAAAGTGTTTGGGTTTAAGTTTATGGTCAAGGTCTTTTTGCCTGTTTTAACAAAAAAAACAAAAAACAAGAGTCATTAGGACATGATTTGATTTCTTGCACCATGCAAACAGAAGAGAGAATATATATCAATTGTCACATAAATAAATCATTTAATTTTGCTTTTAATGATTATGATTAAGTACTAAAAGTTAAACCCTACAACCAAATGTATCTGCATTGGGAACTGTATGTGGCCTAAATGAACCGCTGTAAACATGAGGGACCAACCAACACTGAAGGACTTTGTTGTTCAAAGATGTTGTTGTACCTGCCACTGGCTATCCATCAACAGCAATGCAATTACCATCAATACGAGTTAAAAACAAATAATATGTGTACGTGGAAGTAGTTCCAGAGATCAGCATCCATTATGCTTTGATTTCTGGTGCGGTGACCCAGAGCCTGTTAGGTCAGTGAGGCAGCGAGTGTGAATTCGAGCAGACTCATTGCCAACTTATTGGCCAGTCAATAACCTATTTAATTTAATGTCACGGGCAATGTGGGTCGGGAGTGTTGACAAGGGCTTGAATGCATCTTAGAAAGAGAGGGCGGTGGGACGGCGGCCCCCAGGTGCAGGTACCAGATAAACAGTAAATGAAAATACAGTCTCTCTGAGCGTGAATACCTCTGGCACCTTTAGAAATATTGAAAGTGTCTGGCCTCTTATAAAGTGTCGAGGACTTCAACTTCAGCAAATTAATACCAGTGATTTGGAAAAGCCAATATTCCTACCGGCAATCGCTCTTTAGATGGCCTGGCCTTTGGCTTCACTTCAGCTCACTCAGATTCTGCCCTTTACTGCATACCTGCAAAACGGCTACCACAGAGAAAGACACAAGAATCCTTTAGCACCAACTGTTCATTAGTTACTTTTTTAAAGTTTAAAATATTATTTTCTATCCAGTTACCATGGTGTTTTGAGCTAAATTTAAATAATAAATAATTAAATTATGTTGCTGTGTTGTTTATAAAGTGTTCTAAATTGATTATAGACTGTTTCATATGCAGTTGTTAGAGTGCTGCTATGTTGCTTCCGACGTGTTCACAATGGAATTTTTGCATGTTTATATGTGGTAGCCAGGGTGTTACTATGCTGTACACCACCTGACAAAAGTCTTGTCGCCTATCCAAGCTTTAGGAACAACAAATAATAACTTGACTTCTAGTTGATCATTAGGAATCAGAAGTAGCTTATATGAAAGGCAAAGGCCTCTAGATTATACTTATTTCATCAAAATAAAATATGACCATGCCTTGATTTTTAATTATTTAATTATGACAGTAGGTCTGACTTTGCTTAGACAGAAGTCTTGTCTCTCAACAGAAATAATGTACAGTACAGAATATAAGTTCATGGTGCAGTGGAAAAAGAATTAATATTATTTATGACTCCTATGAGCTTTGAGGACTAAATCCATACATCTCTGCAGTGACTCTTTTTGAGCTCATAACTTATTAATAAAGTGGAATGGAATGGCAAAGAAGGTGTTCTTGCAGGACTCCCAGAGTTCATCAAGATTCTTTGGATTCATCTTCAATGCCTCCTCCATCTTAACCCAGACATGCTTAATAATTTTTAAATCTGGTGACTGGGCTGGACAATCCTGTAGCACCTTGACCTTCTTTGTTTTCAGGAACTTTATTGTGGAGGCTGAAGTATGAGAAGGAGCGCTATCCTGTTTAAGAATTTACCCTTTCCTGTGGTTTGTAGTGTAATGGGCAGCACAAATGTCTTGACACCTCAGACTGTTGATGTTGCCATCCACTCTGCGGATTTCTCGTACGCCCCCATACTGAATGTAACACCAAACCATGATTTTTTCCTTCACTAAACTTGACTGATTTCTGTGAGAATCTTGGATCCATGTGGGTTCCAATAGGTTTTCTGCAGTATTTGTGATGATTGAGATGCAGTTTAACAGATGAATCATCAGAAAAATCGACCTTGTGCCACTTTTCCAACTGATCAACTAGAAGTCAAGTTATTATTTTTTAGTTGTTCCTGATCCAATCTCATGATCAGAAAACAGGTCCGATCACGCAATTTCAGACTCGATCCAAATCTGACTTTACCTCCCAATCAGGACTATACAGTATATAAATTCTCATTATTTTTTAACACATCTATAGTCGTGTGGTGGCAAAGAGTTAGACCTCTTTCTTGACTTGACTCAGAAACAGCAACGTGTGTGGCATGACATCAGTTTGTTGCAGAAACGCTATTGGTTAAATGCAGACAAAGTAGAACATGGGAGCAGTTTGAAGCGGAAAGCGTGAGTATGTCTGCGGTCTGGATGGATTATAAAGTTGATGATGACAAAATCGCCATAGTAAACTGTGAGAGATGTAAACTTGGGATTGCCTGCCGGGTGTTTTAAGTTGAGGTGCTATTTGTTTTTATATTACATTTTTTTATATTTACTGTTGCACTGAAATCTGAAAGTGAAGAATTGATGTTATTTATTACTTGATTGTTCAAGCTAACAACACCCATGTGTAAGTAAAGCATTTTTTGCAGTGTGCATTTAATATGGTGGTACTATGGAGTTGTTAAGGTATTGCTATGCAATTTAAAAAGTTCTGTGTTGAAATTAGAATGTTTATATGCGTTTTCAAGGTTGTTGCTATGAAGTTGCTGGGATGCTCCTATGTGGTGGTTTATTAAGTGTTTTGAGTTAAATTTCAAATGTTTACATGCATTTTGTTTCTATGTACTGTAGTTGTTAGGGTGTTCGTTGAGTGTTTTTTTAAGTATTATACAGTAAGTGGAGGTTACTGTATAATATTTGTTTGCTAGGTCGGATTCTATGGGGTTCATGTGCAGTTGCAAGGGTGTTTCTAGGGTGCTTCAGTTGCTTGAGTGGAATTTAGAATGTTGCTATGTGGTTTAGAAAGGGTTCTGGGTGAAATCACAGTCTGTTGCTACGCAGTTGAAAGGTGTATAAAGTGTTCTGAGGGTAATTTACGAATGTTCAATGGCAACAAGGTGGCTCAGTGGTTAGCACTGTCACTACCTAGCAAGAAGGTCACTGGTTTGAGTGTCAGTTAGCAACACAATCTCACGGCAATTCGTAACTTTTTGATTTTAATTTGTATCAATTCGTACGATCTAATTTGTTAAGTTTAGTACGATTTGCTCATCCCCCAATGACGGTTGGGTTTAGAGGTGGGGTTAGGTGCCACGCTTCCTTTTTAAAATCGTACAATTTCGTATGACTGAACTCATATGATTTCGTACGAATTAGCCAATAAATTGACAAAACAAACAGTATATAAGTTTTCTCGTGAGATCAGGCTGGCATTTCTGTGTGGAGTTAGGATGTTCTCCTCGTGTTCGTGTGGGTTTCTTCCAGGTGCTCTTGTTTCCCCCACAGTCCAAAGACATGCGGTATAGGTGAATTGAATAAACTAAATTGGCCGTAATGTATGTGTGTAAATGAGTGTGTATGGATGTTTTCCAGTACTGAATAATAAAGGGACTAAGCTGAAAAACAAAATGAATGAATTTAGAATGTTGTGTTTTTCTATGTGGTTTATGAAGTGATCTGAATGTCTAAGGTGTCGTTGGTGGATTTAAGTTTGTTAATATGCAGTCTCTAGGGAGTTTAGGGTGGTTACATGGGTTGGAGCTTGTGGTTGTTAAATATGAAGGTGGCTAGGATTTTCAAAACACCTTTGACACAAACACTTCTTCAGTTTTTTTTTTTCTACAAAACCCACATTTCAAATCCACACACAAATACAGGACTTCCCATCAATAGCGTTCAGATTAGGACAGTGACAGCGACATTTGAAGGTGAGTTCATGTGCAGGGGCCCGCTCGCTTTGATGCCCCTCCAACAGTCAATAAACCATTTAATCTTGGAGCTTTGGAGGGGTCGATCACAGCGATGTCGTGCCCAGGAGTTGCAGCATGTGGGAGTGCTGTCCGGCCCTGATAAAGCATTCATTTCCCAGTCCCCTTTGTCTTCAATTTGGATGGAAGCAAAAGGCCCCCGGACCATTTCAATAATTCATCTGTGTGTTTAATGAGCTCCAGTAATCCGCAGTGGTGGGCAGCGGCAAACTCGGTGCCTCGCAGTGCTTTAAAATGAACACGATTAGAGGATTACTCCCATGCATTTCTGTATTCATGCGCTAATTTACAAACATGACAATATCGTTCCGCTGGTTTGGCTTCTATGGCAGCTTTGCAAGATTTGAGCCAGCAGTTTTTTTTTTTTTTTTTAATCTTGCCATGGCAGAATTTTCACCAGGGGTCTTTTCAGGCCCCCCAGTAGGGCGTCGACCACCAATTCAACACATGCACAAGCTAACCTGCACACCTAAATCCTTCTAAAAGCAAAGTGTTGTTTTTTTTACCTGATTAAAATGTTAACAATAGATGTTTCTTAATCTTTTAATAAGCCTGTGCTTGTATTGCACTTGATTAAAGTGGACGGAACTGCCAAACAGGAATATAAATATGTCAGAGTAGCTGAAATAAAATGGTTAGGTCTTGATATTGCATCAGGTCACATGTAAGTTTGAATCCCTGCATAATGTTGTAAATAATGCATAAATCTACACTCAATAGCCACTTTATTAGGTACACCTTACTAGTACCGGGTTGGACCCCCTTTTGCCTTCAGAACTTCCCTAATCCTCCGTGGCATAGATTCAACAAGGTACTGGAAATATTCCTCTGAGATTTTGGTCCATATTGAAATGATAGCATCTCACAGTTGCTGCAGATTTGTTGGCTGCACATCCACAATGTGAATCCTCCGATCCACCACATCCCAAAGCTGCTCTATTGGATTGAGATCTGGTGACAGTGGAGGCCATTTGAGTAAAGTGAACTCTTTATGTTCAGGAAACCAGTCTTAGATGATTCACGCTTTATGACATGGCGCATTATCCTTCTTGAAGGAGCCATCAGAAGATGGATATCTTTGTGGTCATAAAGAGGTGGACTTAGTTAGCAACAATACTCAGGTAGGCTGTGACCTTGACACAATGCTCAGTTGGTACTAATAAGGCCAAAGTGTGCCAAGAAAATATCCCCCACACCACTATCACCAGCCTGAACCAATGAGAGAAAGCAGGAAGGATCCATTCTTTAATGATGTTGACTACAAATTCTGACATTACTATCCAAATGTCGCAGCAGAAATCGAGACTAATCAGAGCAGGCAACGTTTTTCCAATCTTCTGTTGTCCAATTTTGGTGTGTCTGTGTGAATTGTAGCCTCAGTTTCCTGTTCTTAGCAGACAGGAGTGGCACCCGGTGTGGTGTTCTGCTGCTGTAGCCCATCCGCCTCAAGGTTGGACGTGTTGAGCGTTTAGAGATTCTCTTCTGTATACCTCAGTTGAAATGAGTGTTTTTTGAGTTCCTGTTGCCATTCAATCAGCTCGAACCAGTCTAGCCATTCTCCTTTGGCATCAACAAGTCATTGCACCCACATTGCTCACTGGAATTTTTTTTTTCTTTTTTGGACTATTCTTTTTAAACCCTAGAGATGGTTGTGCATGAAAATCCCAGTAGATCAGCAGTTTCTGAAATATTCGGACCAGCCCATTTGTCATCATAGTCACTTATATCACCTTTCTTTTTTCATTCTGATGCTTGGTTTTAACTACAGCAGATCGTCTTGAACATGTCTACATGCCTACATGCAATGAGTTGCTGCCATGTGATTGGCTGATTAGAAATTTGCGTTAATGAGCAGTTGGACAGCTGTAACTAAAAATATGGCCGGTGAGTGTATGTTTGGTAATAAGTGATTTTGGGAATTAATGCATATAATAATGCAGTATTATAAATAATGTAACTTACACCAATGTTTTCAACCCTGTTCCTAAAAGCACACCAACAGTACAGATTTTCAACCTCTGTCTAATCAAACACGCCTAAATTAACTCATCAGAACATTAGAAGAGACTCCAAAACCTGAAGTTAAAGGGAGACATCCAAAATATGTACTGTTGGTGTGCCTGCAAGAACAGGATTGTAAAATACTGTCTTATACAAACTGGTTTGTAAATTCATATATACCTCGATGTATTGGGAGGAGCACAACTTATTTAATTTCGCATGTATTTTATGTTTTTACTCTACAAGTAGAGATGTCAACTGGCTAGCATTTTTATGAATTGGCAAATATAATATTTTTAAGCAAAATTCTACATAGACGAAAAAAACCCTCACCTATATGTTTGAAGGCTTACAGTTGGACAAGAATTCTATTAGAAATGCATTTTTACTCAAGAAATCCTATTCTTGATTGAGTGAACAGAAGGAAATGTATGAATTGAAGTAGTGTTTCTCAACCACGTTCCTGGAGGACCACCAGCTCTGCACATTTTACTCGTTCCCTTAACCAAACACACCTGATTCAGATCAACCGCTCATTAGCAGAGACTGAAACACCTTTAACAGGTGTGTCAAACAAGGGAGACATCCAAAACAGGCAGTGTTGGTGGTCCTCCAGGAACATGGTTGAGAAACACTGTGTTGAAGAATGCACTGCCTGAGAATTAGATGTATTTGCAATGAACCATTTTATTTTGAAAGTTTTAATGTCCAGAATTAACCTTTCTGGATTTTTTTTTTTAAAGGCACAGAAATGCTGTCTCAGCATCCTGAAATGAACCCTAAATGCACTGAATGACGTTAGTTCATTTTTCCATTTAGCTTGAAGTATATCAGGACCTGTAGGGTCTAGTAGTCCATCAGACATCTCCATCGCTCACCTTCCCCTGACTCTTCTCTCTCTTTCTCTCCACAAGGCCACATACTGGCGATTAATCAGATGAAATGTGTCTGGTTCTCTCTCCAGTCCGAGGAAGATGCTGCAAGACTCCTTGTGTGTGTGCGCACGAAAGTGGAAGAGGCAGTAAAAGCAGATGTGCTGGAATGAAATAAGGATTGAAAAGGTATGACTGATTCTGATTCACTCTTGACTCTAATATTACCTCTTTTTTTTTGGTGAAAAATGTCAGCAATAAAAAAATCGTAATAAAACCTTTCAGTCATCACAATTTCACTGTGATGGTCCATTAAAAGGTGGGACGGTCTCCACTGGGAGAAAACCGTTCAAGTCCTTGAATATATTTGCATTTCATTGATGCCTCCTGAGCCTGGTATAAAACCACAAAAAGGAATATGTTAAGCTTTATGTCGAGACATTCAGACATTCAGATACAATATGTGCTGCTCAGTCTTTATTATACATCGGAAAGAATATCTTTTCAAGGTTTTTCTATAACATAGATTTGAACCTTTTTCAAATTATTTCTTTTGCGCTTGAGTTTGTGTTTATTTCATGGTCTGTTGAAATTCTTGTTTTTGATTGGTTGGAAGGTATGCAGTAATGTTATCCAATGCACAGTAAGTTCCAGTCAGTTTTGATACCAGCAAAGAGCTTCGAATCACTAAGAGGCAACACTCTAGTGCGATTTGGGAAACAGCCACTAGATGAAGCGGCGGCCATTTTGGAATGAAAATTCCAATAGAACAACTGCATATTATAAGTCTGTAAAATACACCATTAAAAGTGCTGATGATTCTGATAGTAAGTGTTGTTTTGTTGTCTTTCAAGTTCTATCTCAGCTTTGATGCACTTTTTAAATAAATAAATAAAAAACAAAGCAGCTGCTTGCCATCTTGACAGCAAAAAAGTCCAATGGACAACCGATCGCTTTCACTCCAAAATGGCGGAATCTAGGACTGTTGCTGGGCGCTGCTGTTGCAATGGATCTTGGTCATTCTAAGCTCTGTAATACTAGTTTGAAATAAAAGTGCTCCCGTTAAACGTAAGTAATAACCAAAGTAACTCACTGACCGCTAAAAGAGCATTCATTCATTCATGTGTGTGATCTCGAAAATACTGATGTGTGCTTCTCTAGGAACCTATGAGGATAAAGTTGCTGAAATAAAACTGTTAGGTCTTGATAAACCTCATGAGTATCCAACCAACACACCATAGTGTTATAAAATGTATTTGTTAAGAGGTAGCTAACACATGTTACTATGAGCTATATTAGATATGCCCGTGGCAATTCCACACACACACACATGATCTCTCTTTCTGTCTGTGATTGATTCAAAGCCTATAACCAATATGTAGTAACTGACAGAAATGCTTTACAGCAGTGGTCCTCGCTCGTGGATCATTTGTTACTGGGCTGCACAAGAAATCATTCATTATTTTTGTGTTGTTTTTTATCTGAGTCTGAACAATCTTTTATTTTGAAAAATGGCTGTATTCTCACGGTTACATCTTGGTCAATTTAACCCACAATTTAACCCAATTTTTAACCCACAAGCTCTAAAATGAGTAAGGCACAGACGTCTTTGTAAAGTTTCTTTGCTAAGGGGAAAAGGCCCAGTGAAGAACCCACGAACTGCCAAGGAATAGATCCACAACCCATTTGTTAACAAAAAAAGTAAATCCACCATGTCTGCGCAAGAAGATCAACTGATCCCAAATCCCAGATCTGATCCAGTGTTTGCCAACTATTTTTAATGAAAAGTCTCTAAATGTTACTAGATTACATAACACATCAATTTGCATATTTCTGACGTCATCACGGTCTATCGTTTCTGTTTGTGTGCATGTCATTTTAACTAAATGTATTGCTGTTTGAATACACTATATTAATATAGATGTGTAGTAAATTTGCAGTAATCTCTCAAACGTAATAAACTCCGAAACTGTCAGAAAAATCTTTGTGATTGTGAACAAGGAAAGGATAAACAGTTAAATTAAATTGTAAAAATAAAGGAGAAGCAGATCAGTTTGACTATGGAAATGGAAATACCTCACACTCCCGGTGCTAAATCATTTGCTGTCAGTACACAGAAGAGTGATCTGCTCTCAGACTGCAGGGGAGAGAGAATATAGTACGAGGACTGTCAGTGCTATGAGGCGGAGGAGGGACCGATCGTATCACCCGCAGCTCGGTGAGAAGAGTAGAGAGGGTACAGTAGAGACACATGAGAGTCTATAATAATCACCATTAACACACAAAAAAGTCGCTTGATTTGGCGCTAGTCACTTTTTATAAAATTTGTCACAGGGGGGTCTGAAAAGTCACTAAGTTAGCAACACTGATCTGAGCTGTCAGTCACGGTAAGTGACGGTAAGTCACATGACAAGAATTGACTAATCAGCTTCAGCTTGTACTGAATATCCACTAGACTAATTATTAATTTATAAGACTTATTATCTAAGAAAAACACAGAACACCCAGGTGTTTTAGTACACAGTACTTGTAGGGTAGTGATGATGCAGTGGTTTGGTGGTGGTGGGGGGTGTTGGATGCCAGAGGGGTGTCGCGGAAGCAGGATAGAGGTGAAGAGCGGGGGATTGTCGCGGACAAAAGTGAAGAGGGTTGGGGAGTCGCGGAAGAAAGTGAAAGTGAACAGCGGACGGCAGAGGAGGGCAATTGAGGAAGGGGGATTGGTAAAATGAGGTGCCGGATCAGATTTCAGAGGTGCCGAATCCGAATTAAGCCCTGACTTCACTATTGTTATAATATGTTGGCCACAGCCATGTCACCCTGCAGCCCAAGACCACTAGGGAACACTAGGTTACTGTTGGAAGTGGTGTTAGTGAGGCCAGCAGGGGGCGCTCAACCTGTGGTCAGTGTGAGTCCTAATGCCCCAGTAAAAGTGAAGGGGACACTACACTGTCAGTGGGCGCTGTCTTTCGGATGAGACGTTAAACCGAGGTCCTGACTCTCTGTGGTTATTAAAAAAAAAATCCCATGGCACTTCTCGTGAAAGAGCAGGGGTGTAACCCCGGTGTCCTGGCCAAAGTGCCTCTATCGGCCCTTACGATCATGGCCTCCCAATCATCCCCATCCACCGAATTGGCTCTATCTCTGTCTCTCCACTCCACCAATAGCTGGTGTGTGGTGAGCGCACTGGCGCCGTTGTCCTGTGGCTGCCGTCGCATCATCCAAGTGGATGCTGCACACTGGTGGTGATGTGGAGAGACCCCCCCTCATGATTGTGAAGCGCTTTGGGTGTACGGCCATACACAATAAATGCACTATATAAATACACAAATTACATTACATGTTTGTTTGCTCTTGCCTTTAATCTACACTCGCCTATACATGTATTATGCATGATGTCATAATTTTTAAAAATGTTTGTTTAAAACAATTGTTTATATGAACACAATTACAGTGGCGTTTTCAAATGCATGAATTTTCAGTTCCAAAAAAGTCAACCCAGGCTCATTCTGAAAATGTACCCCTATTTTAATGTCATTATTTTGCAGTTTTGTTTTCACGAATTCACCAGAGGCAGCTGTTTGTGTTTTTTGAGATCTCAAATTTCTCTCCTGATTGCTATTAGTACCTGCTGTTTTCACGTAAATCCACCAGGGGCTTCCCTAAACCCAACCGATAGTGTTTTCAAAAGCACCGACTGACCAGCGACCATCTACTTTGCTAAACCCAACCGACAGTGTTTTCAAAACCAATCCAGTAAAAGAAAAACCTCTAGCGGCAGCCTGATTTTTACCACGTTTTCAGATTTTACCACATTCTCACCCTGTTATTTACTTGTTTATTTTATTTTTTGGCTTTTGTTTTTGCCTTACCCGGTTTTTGGAACTGTTCTTTGCCGGACTCGAACCCTGTAATTGCAGTCAACTCCTCTTTGCGTTTCAAATCCACCAACATATGCAGCGAGCCACCGTGCAAACTGGTAACAGTGGGAAATCGTCCACACAAAAGTAAGCAGTCGTCTAGTAAGCACGAAGAGGAACAGAGTCATACCGCCCCATGGCGTTTGTTTTAAAGACGAAATGCAGCCTTACGTACCTTTAGCTACATAATTCGAGATATACAGAAATGTATATAGGGCTACGTTTTCAGAATGAGCCTATATTAAAAAAAAAGTTATGTAAACAAACAGAAAGGACACTAGAGACACTAGCATTTCCAAATGAAAATGGGGATTGTTATGCTTCGTAAACGTTTCATTTTCATGGGTCGAAGATTTCAGATTAGTTGTGGATGCCAGGTGTAACTGTAACAAAACGTGTGTATTTTAAAACAAAACCACATTACTGCAAGTGCCACCTAAGTGGTTGAGGGACATTTTGACATTTTTATGCCATAACTGGAGCTCCTGCCTCACTTATCTGGAGATAGACGCGTTTCTGTCTCCCGGCTCTAGATAAAAGACAGGTGGTCTGGTTCTTCATGTGGTTTCACCTCAGTAAATGAATGTGGTCATAGCTGTCCAGCTCGATGCACCCCCGCGTCTGCTTGTGGTCTAATCTAAACACACTCATGCAAACATGCGTGTAAAGAGGTGCGTGTCGTCGAGCGCATCTGTCAGGCCCGATCATGAGCCCGGAGCAGGTGACAGATGACACACACATCACACACATAAATACACACTCCGGGGAGGTATGAAGCCCCGCACACACTTACGTTAGCAATCATGGAAAGCGCTTTGATGAGAGATAGCCTGTCGAGCTGATTGACAGAGCCGCTAACAGGAGCTGAAGGCAGCGATGAGGCGACATGGAGAGCAGGAGAGCAGAGGCGTGAGTCTCCACCTCCACACGCGCACGCAAACCTCTAATCACTGACCATGATTAGCTGTCGTCTCGTTGCTCAGATCGTTAGTGTGAGTGACTGGAGTCTCTGCAGGCCTGTCAGTGGCCGTTTAGAAGTGTACAGACATGCTGCTTCATTATTATGACTCATTTAAAAACATTCACTCAGGCATGTGTGGCTACTCTTGTCTCTTCAATAACAAATGTAGGTTCTCGAAAACTGCTGCCTTCTGAAGATGTACAGCGTATGATAGAAGGGATACTCTAAAGCATAGATGTACACTCTCTGCCCACTTTATTAGGTACACCTTACTAGTATCAGGTTGGCCCCCATTTTGCCTTCAGAACTGCCTTAATACTTCGTGGCATAGATTCAACAAGGTACCGGAAATATTCCTCAAAGATTTTGGTCCATACAGACATGATAGCATCACACAGTTGCTGCAGATTTTTTCAGCTTCACATCCATGATGTGAATCTCCCGTTCTACCCCATCCCAAAGATGCTCTATTGGATTGAGATCTGGTGACTGTAAAGGTCATTTTATTACAGTAAACTCATTGTCATGTTCAAGGAACCAGCCATCAGAAGATGGGTACACTGTGGTCATAAAGGTTCTGTATATAGTCAGCAACAATACTCAGGTAGGCTGTGGCATTGACACAATGCTCGTTGGTACTAATGGGCCCAAAGTGTGCCAAGAAAGTATATATACACACATATATATATATATATATATATATATATATATATATATATATATATATATATATATATATATATATATATATATATATATATATATATATATATATATATATATATGGATGGATGGATGGATGGATAAATAGATAGATAGATAGATAGATAGATAGATAGATAGATAGATAGATAGATAGATAGATAGATAGATAGATAGATAGATAGATAGATAGATAGATAGATAGATAGATAGATAGATGCATGCATGCATGCATGCATGCATGCATACATACATACATACATACATACATACATAGATAGAAACATACATAGATAGAAACATACATAGATAGATAAATAGAAACATAGAGTTGATATTCTCACAATTTTAAGTTTTGCATTTCTATTCTCAAACCATACTGAAATCGAACCAAACTGTAACTTACCGAAATAAAAAAACATGCTGTCATTACAAAAAAAGCCTTTTATACAAAGTATTAAATACATTTCAGTAGTTCAGTATACCTTACCTTTGTGTCATTCCATTGTTATTACATTTAACTAATGTTTATTTATTTATTTATTTGGTGTTGTTTTATTTATATGTTAGAAGTTGCATTTTTACATGTCAACTCCTTTTAAAATAGATTTTGTTATAATAGCAATGTATTTACCAGGTAAAACGACGTGTGACTTGATAAATGATTGCAAATGACTTGGTAAAATGAAAACTCATCTTACTCGATATATATTTATATTGTAAAAACATTTGATGCAGTAAAAATTATTATAACTTATTTAGGTTTTGTTAGGCAAAAAAAAAAAAGAATAAAACACAGCATCGTTACAGTTATAGAATGTAATGGCAATATATTTACCAGGTAAAATGACTTGTTCAATACTTATCTTTATATATACAGTTGAAGTCAGAATTATTAGCCCCCTTCGAATTTTTTCTTCTTTTTTAAATATTTCCGTAATTATGTTTAACAGAGCAAGAACATTTTTACAGTGCGTCTGATAATATTTTTTATTCTAGAGAAAGTTTTTTGTATTTTTTTTGGCTAGAATAAAAGCAGTTAATAATTTTAAACACCACTTTAAGGACAAAATTATTAGCCCCTTTGAGCTATTTTTTTTTCTTCTACAGAACAAACCATCGCTATACAATAACTTGCCTAATTACCCTAACCTGCCTACTTAACCTAGTTACCCTAGTTAAGCCTTTTAATGTCACTTTAAGCTGTCTAGAAGTGTATATATATATATATATATATATATATATATATATATATATATATATATATATATATAAAATAAAAAAATATATTAGAACTCAAGTTTTGTTTTACAATGTACTAAATGTAATCATATCAACCGATTGCTATAATAATATTTATTCGTCAAAAACATTTGTTCTCAAATAATAATATAAAATATTGTATTTAATTTTTTTCTTTTGATTTTATGATTCCTTTTTTTACACGTATATTTCCATTGTCCTTTTGTATACCTTTCTTATTGGCTCAGAAGCAGAGGTGAATTATACCTTCAGATATATTTGTTCGCGCAGGACCTCATTTGAATTCCTTTTTTATCTGCTTTAATTATATTCAGCCATCTCAGTAGCATCATTAAGTCTTTAACCCTGCTTGTAAATGACCCGTGGAGCGTCTGCGAGGTCACTGTTAATCAGTGTTTATGGCTCCTTGTTAAACGTGCAGGTTCATCTCAACTAATTAAACTGTCTTTTCTGAGCTCGATTCTACTGTGCGCTTTTATTCGTCATGTGATTAAGGCACAGATTAAGGGTGTGATGTGATTAAGGGTGACAGAATGTATGTCTTTATGTTCAGGATTGCAATCATGATAATGTGAAAAACTCTACAAAAAAAAAAAAAGTAGAGACAGAAATGTAAAAATTAAATCTAAGGCAAAACAGAAATCTATTATAAATAAATAACATCAACAACTAATATTTCTTTACTAATAATTACTAATAATTCTTTCTTTCTTCTTTCATATTTACTTCATAATTCACCCTTTTCTTGAATAAAATTATATATGGTCAGGGATCCATACACAACTCTGAGTAAAAATCTTAATAGTATAGATATGGTTTATGGATTAGTGCAAAATAAAAAAATTAAAAATATAGGAAAAAAATCTTTTAAAAATACGTGCTTGAAATCTACAGACACAATTTAAAAAGTGCAATGGAAAAAACTTTTAAAATGATATTTCCAATGTTTTTCTTCTATTAGACTAAAAAAAAAACACTTAGAAAAAAGCCAAAAAAAAGTAAAATATAAAAAGTAAAAAAAAAATCAAAACTATTATAATATTTAATATTGGGAGAAAAAAAAAGTGTGATAAGAAAATATATTTTTGTAATATAATATATAAAGTTTTTGCATTCCCTCACAAAGATGTTTTGCGTTATCTCGCAAAGATGTTTTGACATTTTTATATTAATTTCAGCATACTTTCAAGATTTAAAAATGGGAAAAATATGAGAAAATACTTAATAATAAAATGGTATCGGGTCAATGGTAAAACACGGGAGAATCCTGGCAAAAACGGGAGGGTTGACGGCTATGAAGTGAACAGGAGGTGTTTGTGGGACAACAGTTTTGCGAGGAAACGCAAAACATCTTTGTGAGGGAATGCAAAAACTTAAAAATATATATTTTCCTATAACTTTTTTTTTCTTTTCTCCCTGCCATTTTTTCACCCACCATCACATCTATTCCAGGTCTTCGTAAATATTTATATTTTTACTTACTTTGCCTGCATTGTCAGATAAGTAGCTGAATTGTTTCCTGTTTTTCTTATTAATTAACAAATTTATTTATTTATTTATTTATTTATTTGCTGCTGGAGTGGAGATTTATAGATCAGTGCAAGAGAGAGAAAACATTTTGTTTTTAGAAAATAGGCTTTAAAATAAATATATTGTAAATAAAATATACAGACACAAATATAATAAAGTGCAATGGAATAAACAGTTAAAATGACATTTCCAATGTTTTCAGTCTATTAGACTGAATAAAATCACTTAATGAAAAGTCAAAAGAAATTTCAAAACTATTAATAATATATATATACATATATATATTTTATATAAAAAACTTTTTTTGCCTGCATTGTCACATTAATAGCTAAATTGCTGCTTGTTTTTCTTTCTTTCTTTCTTTCTTTCTTTCTTTCTTTCTTTCTTTCTTTCTTTCTTTCTTTCTTTCTTTCTTTCTTTCGTTCTTTCGTTCTTTCTTTCTTTCTTTCTTTCTTTCTTTCATTCATTCTTTCTTTCTTTGCTGCTGGAGTTGAGTTTTATGAAATCAGTGCAAGAGAGAGAAAAACTTACTTTTAAAAATCATGCTTTAAAAATGTATTATAGTTGAAATCTACAGACACAAAATAATAAAGTGTAATGAAATAAACATTTAAAATTATATTTCCAATGTTTTTCTTCTGTTAGACAGAACTTTTTTTTTAATTTGTTTACAATATCTTAATTTAATAACATTCATTCTATATATTATATATATATTTATGTATCAATACATAAAATGTTAAATACATACATATTAAAAATAACATTTTAGCAATAACGTTTGATCTGGTTAGTCTGGTGAAAGTAAACAGAAATGGTATTTTCAAATGAGGGAGACAAATAGGAGGAAATTAAATGGAAAAGTGTATAATAAATGTAAATTACAGAAGTGTGGATGTGGCATATGAGACAGACAGAGAGAGAGAGAGAAAAGAGGACAGTAGACACACTGTTTGTGTATGAGCAGGGAGCCGTGTGTATGAGCGAACGTCTTAATTGGTGTGAATGGCAGCGTCCGCTACCTGACCAGAATCATTAATCAGAGCGGATGAGAGAGCTGGAGGGTGTCTAACACACACACACACCCGCACACACAAACACACATCCACACACACCTAATTCTGCAGTTCCAGCTGTGACTGTCACACTCTGGTACTCTGTAATACCAGCAAAGGCCAGAAGAGAAGATACGCTAATTAAGAAACATGGTCACAGACAGACCCGGTCACATGTGTGCCTTCATATCAACACACGCATTGACCTTGTGTGTGCTCGTACTTACATATTTTTTTACATATTTTTATGAATGTATTGCATAAATATGCAGTAGTTTTCTTAGACTCATTCATGTAAAAAAAATACTGTCAACTTAGAGAAAATAGGCCTTTTTTTTGCCAAACGGGTGGGTTTGTAAATCTATTTATTTATTTATTTATTTTTATTATTATTATGTTTTTATACAACAGTTCTGTCGGGTTCTTGAATCTGATTGATTAATTGCCGTTCTTATTCTCCCAGTAACAGCACTGATACTGCCTCTTCACCCTTCACCTTTGTGTATTACTCCGTCCACATACAGCGACAAGCAGAAGACACTCTACAGTTTGACGTGTATTTGCTGTTGGACAACATAATGTACTTTTGAGGCTTTTGTTGTGGCAAATGTAGTAGTTTAGATTGCAACTATGCAGTTTATTTATAAAGATAGTGCCTATTTTACAATATAATATAATATAATAATTTCTGGCCATTAGCCTGCCATACTGAGAAGACCAAAGACAGTTGACGTTGTCTGCCGCATAATAAGCCCTTAGAAGATTAAAACAGCTTACTACATCTGGTTCATATAGTTCATTTCTAACTACAGCTGATCGAATCATTATTGTACTAGTAAGTGACATTCTTAGTCGATCTCTCTCTTTTGTATGTTGTAGTGCTGTATTAATACCATATAATTGTGGTGTATTGAGTGTGAGATGGGACTCGCATGTATATCGTGTTGGCAGAAAGAAAAATTAAATGCCCGCATGTGTTTAGCGTTTTTCCTCATCGCAAACACAACGGCATCTGGTTGTGATTGCGCTGCTTTTTTCGGTGTTAATTATTGTGATTATCTCGATTGCAACAGATAAAAACTGTAGACTGTAATAGACTGTAGTACAATCAGAAGATATCTCTGTAGACTGATGGCATTTCATGTTACGTTCAGCCTTATAATCTTAAAATGTCAGCAAAATCAGCTGTTTTGTCATCACTTTAGACATTACGCTAGAGAATCATTTAAACACTAACTCTAAAGTGACGTTGATGAATTAGCAGCGGTTTTTGCTGTTCTGACGTCAGATGTTTCCCAGAGATGGGTTGCGGCTGGAAGGGTATCCGCTGCGTAAAAACGTGCTGGATAAGTTAGCGGTTTATTCTTCTGTGGCGACCCCAGATTAATAAAGGGACTAAAGGCTGATTTATACTTCTGCGTCAAGCTTACGCGTATGCTGCAGCGCTAACGCATAGCCCTACGCCATGGCCATTGGCGTCGTTGACGTGCACCTCTCAAAAAATGTAACTACACGTCACAATGAAGCGTATCGCAAGCTATGTGATTGGTGGGGTTGGTAGCGCTGATGAGTCTTGGGCGGGACTGAGAGCTGCGCGAACAGGCGTGAGACCGATGGAGCGATTGTTTACAAGTGTGGAGTCTCGCGAAGGAGCTCCTGATGGAAAGTTTTTTTTTGTGTTTACCTCATAGTAAAAGTTCCGCCAATTCCTGCCTCAGAATGAGCGAGTTTGAGCCACTTGTACATCCCGGAAGCGTTCAGAAAGAACAAAACACAGGCAAAGAAACTCGACACAGAGACACATTAACACCTCACTGCCAACTAGCGTTTTGGAAGTGTTAATGCAGACCAACAGAGACAGCGCGCAGAAGTATAAATTCACAGCTACGCGTGTTGCATGCGCCATTGGTTACACCGGTCACTTGACGCAGAAAAAAAAATGAATGAATGAATGAAAGAAAATCTTACAAAAAAAATACACATTCTGGGCTCCAGTCTGGTGCCGTTTTGACCAAATAAGTTGTATCTGTAGCTGGAATGGACTCTGTGTGATGTGACTGAAAGCAGAAGTCCATTCAGTAATGACTGCAGGAGGATAATCTTCAGCATCAGATGCTGTCTGGACGTGGATTCATGATCTAGCATAAATAACTCTTGACAGAAAGAAGACCTTAAATGGTTTATAAAAGTAGGTCAATCTAATCACTGTGGTCTGAGGGCACAAACATGTGGCAATCTAAAATCTAATCATTCAATTCTATGTTATGGCAATAAACCGAGAACAGATCACTGAAAACAAACATCACACTACAGCTTTCTTAATATATGACAGCAGAGATATATGTTGAGTTTATGTGTTGGGGAAATAATTAGGGATGTAAAATAAGATACTACTTTATAAGGGCTAACAAACAGTTAATATCTTAATAATAGGCAGGAAATAAACCAATAGTAAATGGTGTGAATTGTTTCTGAAACTGAAGCGTTTGAGTATTTTAATCTGTCGTATAATTATTTTTGTTCAAAAAAAAGACTGACAAGATTTTTTGGTTAATGAACAATTATTACTTTTAAAGACATTTTAGCTAATGCATTCTACAAATCAAGCTAAAATGTACCACAATTTAAACCCAGGCTTATTCTTAAAACATACCACTATACATTTCTGCAGAAGGCCAAATACGTCCCAGAAGCTATGTTTTTTTTTTTTTTTCAGTTTTTGTTTTCGCGAATCCACCAGAGGCCGTATGCTTTTTCAGCATCTCAGATTTCCCTCGCGAGTGCCATTTACACCTGCTGTTCTCACGGAAATCCACCAGAGGCCACTGTCGACTAACTGACGGACCGATTGACTGATCACCCTCGTCCTTCCTTAAACCCAACCGATAGTGTTTTAAAAAGCACAGATTGACCCACCCACTTCCTCAAACTCAACCGACAGTGTTTTTAAATGTAATCCAGAAAAATAAAATCCCTCGCCTGATTTTTACCTGTTTTCAGATTTGATTACATTCTCACCCTGGTATTTACTAGTTTCTTTTATATTTTAGCTTCTGTTTTTGTCTTACTCGCTTTCTAGATCCGTTCTCAAACTCCGTTATTGTACATAGCAAGCTAACTGGACAAACTGGTAATGGTTGAAAAGCCGTCCATACAGAGGTAAGCGGTCAGCTGGGCTACATTTTCAGAATGAGCCTATTTTGTACACTTTGCTCAAGAAAAGTTAAAACTGCATTACTATTTCAATATTAAATCTTTGGCACAAACATACCCAAGTTTACAGTATATACTGTACGTGTTGGCTACAGTAAAGTTCATGCTTATATTTATGTATTCATGTTTATATTTTATAGTTCATTCATTCATTCATTCATATCATCTGCTCTCTTTGTCTACACTGTAAAAAATGCTGGGTTCACCACAATTTCTTCATTTCACCCCAACGCAGATCAATTAAGTGAAGTCTTTGATCTTCTTCACTCGTACACTCCTCAGTGCTCACTGAGATCTTCTGCGGCTGAACTGTTATCAGTTCCAAGTTTTAAGATGAAGTCATTTAGTGGCAAGGCTTTTAGCTGCATAGCACCACAGTTATGGAATTCCCTGCCGTTAGATATTCATCTCGTGGATTCTATTTCCAATTTTAAATTGCAGGTAAAAACTTTTAAAAAGTGTGTTGTTTCAGCTCATTTTGAATGAATAGTTTGAACTAACAGCAAAACATAAATTATCAAGTGTACTGCACATGTAGGTCTTGTTATTTTACTCTTTCTCTTTCGCATGTGTTTTCATCTTTCCCTCGAGGTCTCTCATTTCCTCAATACAACACAGCACTCAGCACTTACCAACACAAAGCTCTGGCCTCACTGGCCTGGATCATGGCTTCCCCCGGCTGCTCTTTTTTCCCCCTCTTTCATTCTCTTCGTCCTCATCTTCCTCAGGTCACTTCTCTCGATAAAGGACGAGAGTGTGTCCTGCAGGCCCGTCTGTGTTTTACATCTCACGCTCTTGCTGTTGGTCTATTAGTTGTTGGCTGCGGGGCAGAGGGTAGAGAGGAGGTCACTCGCTCCCACTGTTGGCTTTTTCGCAGGCTATTAAAGGTGACACAAAGGCGGCGTGTGTGTTTGTGTCGTAGCACTCGTTTGCAGTCTTCGTTTCATCCGCCTCTCAGTGTTTGCCCCACTTCCTGTGGCTGTTTGGGATGAACTGAAGGGTATGTGGGAAGCCGCGTGCACTTGGGTGACTGGGTTCATTTCTGGAGTAGTCGAAAGTAGTTTCATTTAAAAACTTGCTCAGTTCCAACTGCATCAACAACGAACTTGAATTATACATAAACCAAGTCTTGTGGCTTTGACTAAATTCCACTCAATGCTTTTTTGTTGCTTGATTGTGTTATTTTGGTTTTTGTATGTTTATATTGTTTTATTTTCATATAGTTGTTGAGTATTTAGTCATGTTTTGAATTTAACCCAGACTCATTCTGAAAATGTGCTGCTATATACATTTCTGGAGAGCGCCAAATATGTCCCAGGAGCTACATTGTTTTGCAGTTTTTGTTTTTGTAAATCCACCAGAGGCTGCTGTGTATGCTTTCTGAGATCTCAAATTTCTCTCACGAGTGCTGTTCATGCCTGCTACTCTCGCGTAAATCCACCAGAGGCCACTGTTGACTAACTGACTGACTGACCGACTGACCAACCGACCGACCGAACGAACGACTGGCTGACTGAATGACTGACTGACCGACCGACCAACGACAGACCAGCCGGCCGACCGACCGAATAAATGACTGACTGACTGACTGACTGACTGACCAATCGACTTACCCACCTTCCTCCTTCCCTAAACCCAACCAATAGTGTTTTCAAAAGCACAGATTGACCCAAATTTTTACAGAATATGCGATCTACAGAAACGTATATAGGGCTTCAGTTTTCAGAATGAGCCTATGTTATTTGAAGTAGCTTTATTGTTTAATAGTAAAGTATTGTAACTTTTGTCTTGTTTTCTTATGTCCTTTTTTTCTGGGCAATTAATAGGCAAATAATAATAGGCCAATAGTGGGCACATTTCTCGGCTAATTTGTGTTAATTTATATTTAATTTTTAAGAAAAAAATCTCTTTTTGTTTGTTCGTTGTTTCCAATATGTAAGTCTTATTGTTAGTCTGTTGCTGTGTCCCAAATCACATACTTATGCACTATTCTATGCCATTTTTTTAGTACAAATAGTGTAAGTAGTGCGTTCACACTGACAACTTTAAAATAATAAATGCACTTTAATCACCTGGATGATGCACTTATTCAGCCGGTATAATGAAGTGTGTAATGATGGACACTTAATGCACTCAACGACTGCAGGTTTCCTCACGTAGCGGAAGGGACAACGCTATCGGGAGCACATGTTGGATAACTTTACTTATTTTGGATGGTGAAAGCAAAATTCTCCTACGATAGTAATTATAGCGCCTCCCGATGGTGAATGCGGTTTTACTCATGGCAGGTATTATTTGATAATTTGGTCATTTATTTCACTGATTTGGCGACCGTCAAACATCAGGGAAATATTTTGAATTTCCGCTTAGTAAAATAACATTAGTACTTCATTTGGGACGAAACTACATACATATACTATGCTGTTGAGTGTGTAAGCGCATAAGTAATTAGTTCATAGTGTATAGTGTGCCATTTGAGACGCAGCTAATATGTTAGTCTTAAGCTAGTGTGATATAAAAAAATAACCACAAATTGTATATAATTATCATGTAAATCATATAATTATACTTGTTCGTAAAATGCCTGGCAAGATTTTTTTGGTAAATGAATTATTGTTACAGACGGCACGGCGGCACAGTGGGTTGCACTGTCGCCTCACAGCTAGAAGATTGCTGGTTCAAGCCCCAGCTTGGTTAGTTGGCTTTGTGTGGAGTTTGCATGTTATCCCTGTGTTTACGTAGGTTTCCTCTAGGTGCTCCGGTTTCCCCCATAAGCCCAAACACATGCACTATAGGTGAAATGGGTACACTAAATTGTCTGTAGTGTATGAGTGTATGTCCCAAGTTGGAGGTTGAGTGTTGGCCTAATGACCCACCTCATAAAAAATGCGATGTTACAAAAAACCAACATGGTGTGGCTAAATATCAACTTCGATATAAACGGCCCTGGAAATAAGTAAATTATTGTTACACTGAATTACATTTTGCTCAAGAAAAGTTAAAGCTGCATTACTTTTTTAATATTTCAGCCTTTTTCATCTTTGACACAAACATAATGCTCTTGAATTATCCCACCTTCAACTGAAATCAGTCACTTATATGTAAAACATACTCCAGTAATGCGTTTAATTTATGATGGATGGATGAATGGATGGAACAGAAGATAGATGGAAGGATGGATGCAATGATGGATGGATGGATGGATAGATGGATGGATGGAACGGTAGATGAATGGATGAATGGATGGATGGAATGATAGATAGATGAATGGAATGATGGATGGATAGATGGATAGACAGATGAAATTATGGATTGATGGATGGATGGAATGGTGGATGGATGGAACGGTAGATAGATAGATAGATAGATAGATAGATAGATAGATAGATAGATAGATAGATAGATAGATAGACAGACAGACAGACAGACAGACAGACAGACAGACAGACAGACAGACAGACAGACAGATAGATAGATAGATAGATAGATAGATAGATAGATAGATAGATAGATAGATAGATAGATAGATAGATAGATAGATAGATAGATGGATGGATGGATGGATGGATGGATGGATGGATGGATGGATGGATGGATGGAAAGATGAATAGACAGATGGGATTATGGATTAATGGACGGATGGATGGAATGGTAGATGGATGGATGGATGGATGGATGGATGGAAAGGTAGATGGATGGATGGAACGATAGATAGATGGTTGGAACGATAGCTGGATGCATAGACGGATGGATAGATAGATAGATGGATGGATGGAACAATAGATGAATAGAATGGTAGATGGATGAATGAATGGATGTATGGAACAATAGATAGATGGATGGAAGGATAGATGGATAGACAGATGTAATGATAGATAAATAGATGGAATGATAGATGGATAAAACGATTGATGGAATGATAGATGGATGAATAGATGGATAGATCAACAACAGAACAATAGAGATAGATGGATGGATGGCTGAATGAAATGATAGGTTAATAGATGGATGGATGGATGGACGTAAAGATGGACACAAATGTTAAACATACTGTGCAACATTTAAAAATTAACCCTTAAATTGTGATTAGCACAGCTGCTAACTTTAATTCGGTCTATAGTGTAAACAAACAAAAAAAAGAGAATAATTTACCCCGCAACCTTTATTTGTCCTGTGAAACTGCTGATGAAGAGCTGTTGTGATTAATCTTCTCCTAATCTCTCACCAAGGGACTTTAGCATTAGAGGAAATGCTGCGTGAGACATTCTTAGAGACAGAACTTCAAGGAAAAACATAAATCCACCAGGTGTTCCCAAATCACTGCTGCACTTTGCGCTTCTGTCGCTAACCATGTATCCATCCATTCCACTGTATTGACTTTCCATTAATCATGCTAATCCCCAGAGCTGATGTTATCAACTGCAAGCTAAATGAAGCGCGTTGGAGAAAGTGTATGCAGGTCGAAAGGTCACTGACAGCTGTGGTAGTTATTTTCAGTATGATCCTGTTTCCTTATTGACGTATGGCAGTTTTGTTTTGAGGAAAGTGGAAATGAAGCAAGCTGAACTCTTCAGTTTAACATGCAGCAGGAATATAATTGCAAATAAACTGTCATTTCTGGTGGTAGATAGTAAAAACTATAGTTTCTCAGAGTTAGGTGTCATGAGAGCACATTCAGCACTGTGTCAGATGACACACACACACGTACACACACACTCACAGCAGGCGGCTGATCGACAACCATTACACACCTCTGCAAACACACCTGATACTCTTCACTGGCAGTGCTTCTGCTTCTCATCCAGCTCCATCAATCTGACTTTCTCTCACTATCTGCTCTCTGTAGTTCTCTTGTCATTTTAAGAGCACCTGAAATCAAAACTGTTTCTTCTTAATTAATCATCTTGGCCTTGATGATAAAAAAGTCTTGCTCATTTCACATGCAAATGGAACATTTACTGATTTTTTTTTTCACTATAGAATGGACTTTTAAAGGGCCATGAACCCCCACCCCCCACCCTCTTTCGGTTCAACACCACCTCAGATTTTTAAAAAAAATGCTTGATGATGTGTGTGGTGCACTGCGAGCAGAGGGAGGAGTGGGCATGGCCAGCAGAGCAGGGGAAAAAAAGGGGGGCGAACAACTGTTGTCAGTTGGCTAACAAAATGAGACAACACCGTAAAGATACCCATGATTTTATAGTTTACAAAGTTAAAATGCAAAGAAATAAACAGTCATTTATTGCCCTGCTACATTTGTTGTTCGTAATTTCATATACACACAACCACAATTTGTTATATCATTATAAAGATAATCACGTAAACACTATAAATGAGGAGGACTTCTCTCCTCCTCAATCTCCGGGTCTGAATGCAGACACAGTGGATAGCAGTGCAGCAGGTCTCTTTCCCTGTTTATTCCAGCCATTAGCCATGCCGGTAATCTGGAAGATTTTAAACATAGGCGAATACTGTAGCACAGATATAGGCGATGTGCCCATCTGAGCCTGGTTCTCACAAGGTTTTTTCTTCACTTTCGCTAATTGGTGAAGTTTTTTCCTCGGCACTGTCGCCACTAGCTTGCATAGTTCGGGATCTGTTTGGCTGCGCATCGATGGATTTACTCTTCAGTGTTTGGACTCTCAGTCGTGATTATTAAACCACACTGAACTGAGCTAAACTGAACTGAACTTAAACTTTAAAATCTGAACTACACTATTTCAATTTACTATGATCTTTTATGTGAAGCTGCTTTGACACAATCTACATTGTAAAAGTGCTACAAATCAAGATGAATTGAATTGAATTAAATTGAATGATAACGAATTCAACTTCTAAAAGACAGAGTCCGCCATTCTCTAATTCTCGTACAGCTCTCCCGACAAAAATGCTTGCTGCAAACCAACAGCTTTGCAGTATCGGCATTGACAGTATTGCGGAGAAAAACATGCAACAAACCCTGGAATCATGGAAACAAACACATACAACCCTTCATGAACGGCTAAATACTACAAGGCCTCACCCAGTTATTGAGTCTCACAGCTCAGCAGGTCTGTTTTGCTTTCGGAAAGCACATGCTCTCATAAACAATTAAGAAGCAGGGTCTTCTCATAGGATAAGAAAACTCTACTATGAATAATAATGAGAAACCGACGTGTCATTTTTCCACTGGCAGATTTGTGGTATGTCACAGATTTTAATTCCGCTCCAAAAAACATTTTTTTAAAAAGCTGCAAATGATCCAGTTTTCCCCACTATTAAAGCTAACAGGTGATGCTCAACACACACAAATCTGTCAACATTTTTTTTTTTTAATTACTCGAGGGTGTCTTGAACCTCGCAGGCCTGAATTTCTTGCAAAAGTGAGTAATGTTTTTCATCACATTTGTGTCTTTGTATCTTGCAAATAATTGCCAATTGCTCTTGCAGAGAAAAAAATATATAATAAATTATAATTATAATTGTATAATAATATTATATAAAGATATAAATTTTAAATTTTGAGAAAATTTGCGAGAATAGAGAAACCCAAGAATTGGAAGAAACCTAACATTTCAAGAATCTCCAGACAGACTTCAAACTTGCAGTTATATTAAAAAAAGTTAGAAATACAATATATAAACTTAAATTTTGATCAAGTTTGTAAACAGGGCGTTGTGAGAAATAATAAAGACAAAACTGTCAGATATTAATTTGGAATTCATTAAGAAAATAATGTCAGAATTGTGAAACAGAATTCATAATAAATATTCAGAACTGGACATTTTTCAGAGTTCTGAGAAAAAACAAAAAAACATCCAAGTTGTAGAAAAAAGTTGTGAGAAAAAAAGTTGTGAGAAAAAAAGTTGTAAACATATAACGGATATAAAAGATCATAAAGTGTATGAACTGTGAAATATAAACAAAGTAAAAAAAATAAGTAAGCAAGTCTGTAGTAAAATCATCATTGTGAGACAACTATTCTGGGGGGTAAAAATCTGAACTGTAAGATGTAAACTTTGAGACTTAAACTATATATTGCACGAAATAAAATCCAAGTTCTAACTTTTTTACATTTGTTTTTAAAAATGTGATACTATCCAACAGTTTTGACTTTTTCTGTGAATTGTGAAGTCATATTTCTTTTTTTTTTCCATTATGTAAGTCTAACGGGCCTCTGTAGTAAACCAAAATGAGTCCCACTTTATTTTAGGTGGCCTTAACTAATATGTACTTTTAGTGAAATTAATCAATTGTTACAATGTACGTATTGTGTAAAAACATGCTTTATCATTGTACTTATGCTCGATTAAATACCTGCATGTAATTACACCTGTAATTAATTTCTGTAATTGCATTTATAACTGCACTGTTGACCATCCCTTACAACTTAACTCGCCCTTAAAGCAACCCATATCACTAAACCTGTCACTAACCATACCTGTATCCCACCTCAATATCATCAGAAATTTTCTGCAATCCATTATGAACAAATTAAGTACATTGTATTTTTATTTTGATGTAAGTACATACAATTGAAGTCAGAATTATTAGTCCCCCTGAATTATTAGACCCCCCTCCCGTTTATTTTTTCCCTAGCTTCTGTTAAACAAAGAGAAGATTTGTTTCAACACATTTCTAAACATAATAGTATTAATAACTCATAATAACATTTTTTTTTCTTTGCCATGATGACAGTAAATAATATTTTACTAGATATTTTTCAAGACACTTCAATACAGCTTAAAGCCACATTTAAAAACTTAACTAGGTTGATTAGGTTAACTAGACTGGATAGGGTAATTAGGCAAGTTATTGTATAATGATGGTTTGTTCTGTAGACTATCGAGAAAAATATAGCTTAAAGGGGCGAATAATTTTGACCTTAAAATGGCTTTTACAAATTATAAACTGCTTTTATTCTAGCCGAAATAGAACAAATAAGACTTTCTTCAAGGAAAAAATATTATCAGACATATTGTGAAAATTTCTCAGTTAAACATCATTTCGAAAATATAAAAAAAAATAAACAAAATTCAAAGGGGGCTAATAATTCTGACTTCAGCTGTACACATAGTGACTACATTTGTGACCTGGTAACTCTCGCCACTCTCACCCACAGTTTTCGTTTTGCAACAGGACTTACAGTAAAACTGTAAACTTAAAACCATGGGTTGTAGAGCTTTTTTGTCCAGTGCGCCTAAGCTATGGGATGCCCTGCCCATTAGCATCAGAAATGCAGCTTCAATTTACACATTCAATTTTATTGTTCATATGCTATTGTCTTGTTGTGTTTTTGCACTTTGGGTCTGAGAAAAGCACAATATAAATTAAATGTATTATTATTCTTATTGTTCCTTTTATAGTTAAGGAAACTAGATATAAATCGAGACCAAAAATGGTTGGTTTTTGTTTTAAATCATAGTATTTGACAAATTCATTTATTATAAAACTTACTGCCACTTTTGTACAGTTCAATACATCTTTGCTATATAAAAAGATTTGTTTTTAAAATATTTGCTATTTATTTTATGACTATATTACTATAATTAGCCATTTTCTATTCTTAGCGCAACAAATCTTATTTTAAATCTATCGCAAGGAGGAAAAATAATCTAATTTAACCATCTCATATTTAGGCCTGGATGTGACATTTTACCTGCCTCTTTCTCTTTTCTTTTCCTTCATCAAACTAATCTGCCCTTTTAAATAAACACCTGCCCCCATCAGAATGTATGAAGCAGATGTGATATAAAAATATAGTCGTGTGTCGGACCTGCACTTCGCTATTGTTTCAACACATTTCTCTATCGTCTCTATCCTCCCTCATTAACCTTGCTGCCAGTAAAAGCATCTTGTTTCATCTCTGCTTCTGAGGAGTTTAGAGTCTCATCACAACAGTGTGTTTTAAGAGACTCTGTCCTGCTATGCTCCACTGAGCTCTACTCACCGCTGTTTGACAGTGTGACTCTCTCGAACTGTTTCCCTGTTAGACGTGTCCCTGTCTGTTTGACCTTGTCTTTCTGGGTCTGCATGCAGCGAAAGCGTTTAACTTTCACATCTCTGTGTGTTTCTTCATCTCTCTGGGGTTCAAATCATTTTTTTTTTTACCAAGGTTAAAGAATGTCAGTGTAGCTATCACCGGTGGAGAGCTTGTATAAACCAAAACAAAATGATGGAAGTTATCCTTTATATTTCCCGTATGCATTTTCTGCAGCATAAGCCAACATAATATTAGCCACCCTGAATTATTAGCCCTTCTGTTTATTTTTTTCCCCTAATTTCTGTTTAACGGTGAGATTTTTTTTAAACACGTTTCTAAACATATAATAGTTTCTAAACAAATAGTTTTAACTGATTTCTAATAACTGGTTTCTTTTATATTTGCCATGATGACAGTACATGATATTTTTCAAAACACTTCTACACAGCTTAAAGTGACATTTAACTAGGTTAATTAGGTTAACTAGGCAGTATAGGGTAATTAGGTAAGTTATTGTATAATGATGGTTTGTTCTGTTGACTGTCAAAAATATATAGCTTAAAGGGGCGAATAATTTTGACCTTAAAATGGTTTTTTTTAAAAATTCAAAACTGCTTTTGTTCTAGCTGAAACAAAACAAATAAGACTTTTTTCCAGAAGAAAAAAATATGATCAGACATACTGTGAAAATTTCCTTGCGCTCTTAAGCATCATTTGGGAAATATTTCAAGAGTTCACACTTAGGTGATGATTGTTGATAAGCTAGTTTGGCATGCTGTCCCGGGAGAGAGCCCCGAGCTCATGAGAGCCTCGAGCCCGGGGCTCCCTCCCGTTGCAGATCGAGAGGGGAGTTTGAGCTTGGGTAGATCTCGAGAACCCCCCTCCCTCCTGCTGCGTGAGGGTTGCTAAGGTGATGCGTTGCTGACAGAATTGAATCGAATTTGGTGCTAATTTGGTTTAGTCAATTTACTTAAGTGTCATGTTTTTGGGAGTGTGGGAGGAAACCGGAGGACCCGGGGAAAACCCACACAAGCACGGGGAGAACACGAACTCTGCACGAAAATGCCGACCGTTTGGGTAGATGCCCGAACCGGAGGCATTTTGCTGTGAGGCCGCAGTGCTAGCCACTGGGCCGCCGTACTGCCCTGTAGACAAAGGAGGAGGCGAAGGGGTTGAAGGCGGGATTCTTCAAGACGAAGATGACTAAAGGTAAGGTGTTTGGTTATTTATACTTGGTTAGGAGTAGTCTGACTGGTGGTTCGTACATTAGCTTGACTCGGGGCCAGCCGTGTCAATCATAAGCATGTGATTCTCTCGAAATTAGTTTATGAATAAACTTCACTTAAAAAAGGGGGAAAAAATCAAAGGGGTTTAATAATCATTTTACTGCATAAATATATAGTATAGTTTCTGACATCAAGCTGTTATGATACTCCACATATTTTGATTCAATTTCAAGTTTAGTAAGTTTATGACCTTAATTGGATTAAATTAATCAAAAATTGCTGTTTACATGGTACTCTTTATCAGAGTATTCTCTTAATCGTATTAAAATTGGATTATTGGTGTCCATGTAAACATTCTCAATATTTGATCTGATTAAGGTCTCAATCGAACTAAACAGATATCAGGTTAAGATTTGGAATATGCCGATTTTAGTCGCATTATTGAAGTGCAGCACAGACATGTAAACACCTTAATCAAACTATTACCGTCACCAATCCGTTTGTTAAAAAAAATAAATAAATGTTTGCACAGTTTGATTAATATCATCATGTCCAAATATTTTATAAATAACATTATAAAATTATTAAATAATTATATTCTCTGTTGTTTATTGTTTTTAGAAAATATCTAAAGTCTTTTTTTTTCAGATAGCCCTTTGTAGAATTACAGTCCAAAATGGCTTAAAACGGTTTATCTATACCTAAATTGTTATAGCCTTTGTTGGTTTTGTATTGGTTTAATTAATGTGATTTTATTATATCTGATATTTGTATATATTTAAATGAATTTAATTTAGCTTAGGCTATTTTATCTAGATCTATGATTCTGTGTTGAGCCTACAAAAGTGGACACATGATTTGTAAAGATTTCTGTCTTTCTATTATATTCATATGTGAATGCAAATATGTATTCTTTATCTTCAAAATAAATAAATAAAGAAAACTAGCTGCTCCCGGCATCGCTGGAGCTGAATAGAGCGCTCTTTTGCCTGGTCTCTCAGATACAAAAATATGCATCTAAACACACCTTTTAAATGTGACAAAAATTGTCAACAACTGAAAGTCAATGGAAATGTGGTTGTTCTTTGCGCCACCTGGGGGCTATTGTGTCAAGCACAAAAATGTTTTTGTTTTTTAATGAAAAGGCGGCCTTTGCTGCTGCTGTACTGCGCATGACAAATTGCAGCACTGCGCATGCAGGAACACGTGTTCTCAGTAGTCACATCTGTAGGACTTTCACCGCATTTTGCGTCAGGATAGTCCATACATACATGGCTGTTTGACACTATTCTCTGCACCTACCGAGTCAGTGAAGGACCACAGACACCTGCATTGCAAAATTTGGAGGTTTTATGTGGGGTTTTTTTCTCAAACGGAGTGCGGTTTCAAAGTCCATTAAAGCAACACTCTTAGAGCAGTTCATACTCTCCTCCAATATCTTGTTTGTCATGGTGGGGCATGCATGAAATGTAAGTGAATATAAGTCCTGAATATAAGTGAAAGTGCCAAACTGCAGTAAAAGTCAACAAACTAAAAATGAAACACCCGAAATTACGGGCGACGAAGTGGCGCAGTAGGTAGTGCTGTCGCCTCACAGCAAGAAGGTCGTTGGTTCGAGCCTCGGCTCAGTTGGCGTTTCTGTGTGAAGTTTGCATGTTCTCTCTGCGTTCGCATGGGTTTCCTCCGGGTGCTCGGGTTTCCCCCACAGTCCAAAGACATGCAGTACAGGTGAATTGGGTAGGCTGTATGAGTGTGTGTGTGGGTGTTTCCCAGAGATGGGTTACGGCTTGAAGGGCATCCGCTGCGTAAAAACTTGCTGGATAAGTTAGCGGTTCATTCCGCTGTGGCGACCCCAGATTAATAAAGGGACCAAGCCGACAAGAATATGAATGAATGAACACCCGAAATTACATGTATCTCCGGAGGAAACATGGATAGTGCGGTGACAAAGTGATGTCAATCGAATGATGTGCCATAACATGTAAAACAGGTTCATGAAAGGAACATTCAAGAAGTAACTCATGTAAACTTTTTAATCATATTATTGTCTTAATCTGATTAAGGTAAATAATATGATTACTGATGTCCATGTAAACATGCTCGCTACTTTGACCCTTAAACATTGTAGTATTAAATGAGTGGTTTGTTTGTGCTGTCAAGGTGTTGAGAAGACACTGTTATGTTTTGTTTTGTTTTGTTTTTTGTTGTTGCTGACCATGGATGTTGTAAACTTCTATTATTCCAACTTTATTTTGGAGGTTTTGATACATTTAAAGTAGCATAAAAATGGGGCATTTTAATAAATGATCTGTTAAATGAAAATAGTATTGATAGAAAAAAAGCTAAATAATTTTAAAGCATATTTTTAGTATTTTTTATTTATAATATCTAAAGCCAAATCCTAAGAACTGGGGTCCGTTCTTCGTACCTCGCTTAAATGATCTAAGATTATTTGGCAGATCCTGGATCTTTTAATCTTGATAACTGATCTCTCGCTAATTTGGTTCTTCAAACAAGTTCACGAATCAGATCAGAATGTCTGGATGAACTGATCTGAGATCGCTGCGTGTGTTGTGAAGGACAGATCTATCGATCCTCGAAATCATGATCAGCAATGCAACGATTGGCTGACGGCACAGCAGCGTAATGACATCATCTGATTAATATTCAATTATCCATGTGAGCAAAATTACATCAAATTAGCAGTAAAAGGCTTGTTAAATATGACACGCAAGAACTTTCCACATTTGTTGTGAGCTGCAGGCTTTACACTTTCATGTGTCAAGAGTTCCTCATGTATTTCAATGCAAATCAGTGTATTTAGTTCTACATTTAGAAAATATTTTTTTTATTGTAGTAGCCGTTTTTTAATCGGTGTAAAGAATAACTGGTTGTTTACAAAAGCATTTTCATATTGGTAAAGGCGTCTGCAACTTTTGTGAAGCATCAAATCACCGGCATATTAACTATTAAAACATGTTTATGACTGCTAAAATGTATTATTGCTTTAAAAAAAGTCACATATTGTGCATTTCTATTATACACAATTTGTACTAAAGCGATATAAAAAGTTCATATCAATAAGTTTTCTCTTTGCACCAGATGGCAGTCTTTGTACTTTCATTTCGAAGGTGCAGATTGCATACGTTTTATTAATATGTATAACTTTATTTATTTTATTAATGACTATAACTTTATATATATATATATATATATAGTTAAAAAATATGTACCATTTTCCCAAGTGTATATAACTACTACTGTAAGAAAATATCAGAATTCGGAACATACTTTCTGCATTATCTTTGCTTGAACTGAGCCGATCTAATCCTGTTTATATGAATTGAACCTGCTCCCAATCAGGTTTGACCTAGCAGAACTGTTGCTATGACAACAACTCTCAGATCAGCTTTGAAGAACGAAACGATCCTGGATCGTGTCAAATCGTCAATATCCAAATCCAGCTAACTGAGTAATCCACATACAAAGAACGGACCCCTGTTCTGCTAGATCAGGTTTATTAAATGTTTACATCGAAAAATTGTGTATGTTTTCTATGTAATGAGAATTGCATAGCTCTATTTTGACCTATATAAACCTCAGCAGGAAGACAGTATTTTTAATTGAGCACAAAAAGCAGCACATAATGTCAGGCATTAATCAGTGAGCGCTGAAGTTCTGGAGCACTGCCCTTCCTGCGTGCTGTATTTGTCTTGTTGAAGGAGCGTGTAAGTGCATTTGAATGCTCATTTTTATAGATTTCTATCGATCAGGCGAGGGAAGGAGCATGGCACTCTGCAGATAGCAATCAAAGTGTGACATTGCAAGACTCCCATTTCCTCTCACGATGTCAGACGCGATTGATTTTAGCGGTTTGAAGGTCTTTTTCTTCGAAGCATGCTGAAAAACTTTACACTGTCAGACCAAAGACAGCCTGCAGCTTCAGAGGTGCTGTTGCTTAAGCTACACATGACATATCTATAAAGATTTCCACCATTAAAGGTGAATTTCACAAAGAAGTGTGGGTGCAGAGGAGCAGAATGTGTACAATACACCAGCACAGGGAATAATAAACTGATTATACTTGTTACATGTTGTCAATTGCTCACAAATATCTGCAAATCAGCTTAGACTGCTGAAAAATGACAGATTGTAACATGCTCCAATCTGTTTTTAATTATGTTCAAGATGCATGGCAGGCTTGATTTTAGAGATTCAGTGGAGAATGAAGACTGACATGAAAGCAATTTTTCATGCTCTCTTCATTAAAAATGCTTTTTTTTCTTCTCTTCTCTTGTCTCCTTTCATTTTCCCTCTGTCTTCCTGCAATAAGCTTTTCCTATGTGTTTTTTTATTGACATATTAGTTCCAAATGCTAACACTCAACCAGTTTTTGTTATTTTGAATTTGGATGACAATGGCAATATGACACTCTACACTTCACTAAACAATTACGTTTGTGTTTTGTTTGAACTACTTATTTAAAATGAGATGAAACAAAACCATTCTTGATTTTTTTGGGGGGGGTTAACTTAATAGTGTTATGTTCAATCCACTTAAATTTGTAAAAACTAATAAGTAAATTACCTGAAGTTGCTTTAACATTTTTACAGTGTAAATAATAAAACAAATTGTTATTGTATTATTATTATTATTATTATTATTACACTGTAAAAAAAAATATGATCAATTAGTCCTGCCAGCATATGTTTTACGTCATTGTAACTTATTAAACTAAGTTAATCATGTTCTAACTTAATTTTATAAGTTACGCAAGCTGTTTTAAGTCAGTTTAACATAATGTAAGTTCAATGGACTCAAAGCTAATTTGATTCAGCTTAAAAATTTAAGGAAACCAGGATTTTTTACAGTGTGTTATTATTATTATTATTATTATTATTATTATTATTATTATTACTATTTATTATTACTATTTATTATTATTATTATTATTATTTTATTATTATTAATAATTATAATAACAACAACAACAATAATAACATTATTATTATTATTATTATTATTATTTTATTATTATTAGTAACAATATTATTATTATTATTATTATTATTATTATTATTATTATTATTATTATTGGAATAATTAATCAATTCCATGCGTGTTCAGTAAAAAAGGTGAGGAGAGGGTTTTCTTCAACGTCAAAAATCTAAGTATTTTATTCTATACAAATGAATAATTCGACTCACAGAATAATGGTATCCTCAATGCAATGCAAAATTTAAGTTCAGGAGGTGCGTAAAAATTTTCATTTCCTGACTTCAGCTTTTATATGCAGCTGATATTAACAGGTGGAGTTTGTCACTTGTCAATCATTCTCCAGGCTTCTATTGGCCGCACACATGCATACGTCCTCTTTCTACAAAATCTTTGCACAAAATTAAATCATGAAACTCATCAGCTGCAAATAATCTGTGCTCAGTTTCAACCCATCTCTGCTTACAGAAAGTTCAGCTGCAGAGCTCGTTAATTTTAGACAATCAGGCCTTTGCATTTTTATCAGCTTCATCTACTTCTGCAAGGCAAATCACACTCAAGAGAAAAAGTTTATTAAATATATCACCTTTAAGCAATACAAATATAAAAGGAGAAAAGAAAATAGTAAAAAAAATCTATTCCTTTTTTACAACGTTATTATCCGATTGTTAAGTCGTGATGTATGGAATACTGTTTCCGGGTCCAAGCCGCTACTCATTTGAATTGAGAAAATAATAATTTATGACCACGTTTTAGTCACATCACACATTAAAGTTAATTTGTTATAAAATCATTGTGTACACGACTGTCTCTGGACTTGTTGCATCACAGACACCAATATTTTAACAAATTTTAAAAAATGAATCACTTTGTGGCCATCTGATATTAAATGTGTGTATATGCCTAATGGAAATATATATTGCGGTTGTGATTTTCGAAAGTATTACAGTGCTTTGTAAATGTTTATTATTACCATTTGTTTAGTCTCCCCATACAGTTTGACAGAGCGATTGGACCCGAAGGCTGCTTCACGTGACGTCACATTCAACTAGCTGATCATTATTATGTTTTATCATTATTATAATTATTAAGTTAACTGTAATTAATATGGCATTTTTAAAGGTGTCCTTGTCGCAATGTTACTGTTCAAGGCATGTGAACAAAAGAACCCATTTCATTGATCGACCAGTTTTCAACATGTCAGGGCAAAGCAGATAAATAAATAAATAAATAAATAAAAATGAAAATAAATAAATAAGCCAAGCCAAAGGTTTTTTTTATACTTCAGTGGCTGATGTTTTGCACATTTGTGCATGCTCACACTAGTGACCTTTGTTTAGTTATAAAGTATTAAAGATTAATGTTAAGGTTTAGTAAAAATTGTTCAGGTGTGCACAGGTCTTTACTGTTTATGCCCAAAGGTGCACTTAGTGAATTTTACAAAGCGATATTGATATTTAAAGCTACCAGTACGAACACCTTCATAACATACCTGTCAACATTGGGATGTAAAAATACGCGATCTCACCCCCCAATCTTTCCCAAAAACCTCAAACCTACCCCTACCCCTCATTTTGCGCGTTCCTGCGAAGGGGTAGGGGTGTCCCAATTCTCTTTAGCCTAAAAGCGAAGTGCTAAGGAGAAGGGGTAGATAACCCTTTTCAACTGAGATTTTTCAGGACCACACTTAGTTAGTTACTTAGATAGTTGCACCCGGAAGCAAAGAGATCCACAAATTAGTATTTTTGTCTTTATTACAAAGTTTTACAACAAACAAGCACATGTTTTCATACACTCATAACCGCGTTTATATTTTACCCTCATGCTTAAAAAAAAAAAGCCAACATAAAAAACGCTACATTTCGATATCTATAATTCATAATAATAACTCCTGTATAGCAGTCCCACAACATTCTGACACTCGATGACACTTAAATACCTGTCAAAAAAGTCTAGTGGCTGGGAATGATCTTACAGTGTCTGCTATAATGTTAATGTTGTTTGTGGTGTGTTTACATAGATGAATATGGCCACTGTGTAAATGCACAGTAGTTACGATCTTATTGCCAATTCATATCATTATGATAACATAATATATGCCTTCAGTGATTTCCTGAAGATAAACACCAAAAAATAACACAACTGGAATAACCACAGCAGTCACAATCGTCTGATTTCATATGAAGGATGGTGATGACATATGATGATGTGTGCAGGTCCTGTAGTGGTGTCCCAATTCTTAGGGGCTAATTTTGAAGACCTTCCTCTTCTCACTTGGTTTTAATGGCCAAGGGGAAGGGGTAGGGTACAAAAATAAAATTGGGATTGGGTTTATGGTATATGAGCCTAGATTAAACAAATATAGGGAGGAAGTCAGCTTCAAATAATATTATACATAATAAACATTAGAAAATTGAAATTAAAATAAAAGGTTTAGCCTCTATATCAATGGCCTACATAGAAATTAAATCAAGTCATAAAATATTGTTCTCTTTTGTTTACTGTGTTTAAATATTGATTAAAGTTACTTTAGTTATTTAGTGAAGATAACCAAATCTCTCATTTTGATGCATTGTTTTGTTTGGCCAGGGCAGATTTTTTATTTTTATTTTATTTTGTCTTTATACGGAGTGTCTACATCAGTCAGCACCGTTAAGGTTTGATTGTCTGATTTAGAGGGTGCATAAAAGCAATGTTGACGCATAATTTTAATGCAATTGAAGTCAATGCGGTCGTTTTAATATTCATTTCAGGTTTTCAACGTACTTTCAGGCCAATATAAAGCAAAAGCATAATTCTCTTGAACAGCTCTTGCAATTATACCACGGGTGAGATTGGCTCTTTGATGCTACTTTCACTTTTTATAGAAATATTAAAAATACGGGAGAACAACGAAAAAATACTTAAATGGCATGATAGTGGGATAAAATGGTAAAATACCAGTAAATCCTGGCAAAAACTGGAGGGTTGACAGTTATGCTCATAACCCAACATGGCCTCACCCCTTTTTTTTCTAAATCCACCCTTATTGCTGTTTATATACCTTCCAAAAAATAAACCTGCAAAACTGATGACTCAAATTGCACTTGCTCTTTTGACACTGTGTTACAGGGGGTTATATTTCCACCATTTATCCAATTGCAACTGTTAAGACATGACTAAACAGTGGGTTTTGAAGCAAAGCCATTTTTAAAATCCCTAAACCATAGCAGGTGGTCGGAAATTAAAACAAGCATTTTTTTCCACTCTACCAAACACGGAGCATGATTTTGAACATGCTTCTAAATTGAAAATCAAAATCAATTAATCCCTGCAATCTAAAAAGACATTGTTCTTCACTCAGTAGACAGTTGTCCTCATTAATACACAATCGTGCCATGCTAATTCTTGCGTAAATCCCCACGATCCTTCACCTGGAGGTAAACAAGAGCATATCGGGGGATGGAGAGCACATGCTCCCCTGCGGCTGGTAGGGAATGATGAGGAAATATTCTGTTTCCCTCCGACAGAGCCTTTAAAATATACAGTGTGAGAGTCCTCTGTCTCTTTCTCCTCATCAGTAATAGACTCCTGGTGTCACCGCTGCCGCTCTCAGCATGGGGTTAATGCAGAGATGGAGCTGTCGCCTGGAGAGGCCAGTCACCGCAAATGACATACATTGTTCAACTCCCCCGTTCTGTCTGTGCCAACCAAACCACTCACATACACTGTCCAGCGTCGTGCCAGACACAAAAACACAGTTCTGCAGTTACAACTGTTAAGCACACAAAAGCGAACTAAATTATCTTTGATATCATTTATCGAAGATTTATTTTGAATATATTATTATTATTATTATTATTATTATTTGTTATTAATTTAATTAAATGAGTTGATAAGCTCAGCATGAATGGATGGATGGATGGACAAAAAGAAAGAAAGAAATACAGATGAATTGATGGATGGATGGATAGAAATGCAAAGATAACAAATGAGAGAATAGAATGACAGAAAGAGAGAATGATGGATGGATGGATGGATGGATGGATGGATGGATAAAATGATAAAAGAAATCAATGTTATGGAGAGAACAACAAAATTGGATAACTGTTGAAGTCATAGATAGATAGAACAACCTAATGATGGGTGGATGGATAGATGTATACATTGATAGAATGATTTAATATAATGGATAGAACATTATAATTAGTGAACGATAGATGAATGAATGAATGAATGAATTAATGGACAGAAAGAAAGAAAGAAAGAAAGAAAGAAAGAAAGAAAGAAAGAAAGAAAGAAAGAAAGAAAGAAAGAAAGAAAGAATAGACGGATGGATGGATGGATGGACAGACAGAAGGGTGGATGATAGATAGAAAGAAAGATAGATAGATAGATAGATAGATAGATAGATAGATAGATAGATAGATAGATAGATAGATAGATAGATAGATAGATAGATAGATAGAAATAGATGGATAGATAGATAAAAATAGATGGATGAAACAACTAAACGGAATTATCAAACAAAAGAATGATACAATTGATGGATAGATGGATATTCAAAGGTCAAACGGACAGATCGAGTGACATATTGATAGAAAGATGGATTGGGTGGATGAATAAATTGATAGAACAATACAACATCATGGATGGATGGATAGAACAACAGAATGAGAGGACAGTGGATGGAAAGATAAAACAACAGAATGAGAGAACAGTGGATGGATAGATTGAACAACCGAACAATAGAAGGTTCATAAGCCAGATAGATAGAATGATGCAGAATGATGGATGGATGGATGGATGAATAAACTGATAGAATAATTAAATGTTATAGATAGAACAACAGAATGAGAAAACAGTGGATGATAGAACAACTTAACGATATATATATATATATATATATATATATATATATATATATAGATAGATAGATAGATAGATAGATAGATAGATAGATAGATAGATAGATAGATAGATAGATAGATAGATAGATAGATAGATAGATAGATAGATAGATAGATAAAAGGATGGATGGATGGATGGATGGATGGATGGACAAAAAGAAAGTAGGAGATGGATGAATGGAACAACTGAATAGATTTATAAAACAATAGAATGATAAAATTATTGGATAGATGGGTATGTAAAGGTAGAATGGACTGATAGAATGATGGATGGATGAATAAATTGATAGAATACAACATCATGGATAGAACAACTGAGCAATAGAGGGTTGACAAGCCAGATAAATAGAATGAAAGAACAACAGAATGGTGGATGAATGTATAGATGCATGGACAGATGGATGGATAAATGGATGGAGCAACGGAATGAGAGAAAAAATGAATGGATAGAATGATAGACGATGATAAATATGCTAAAATACTTGATGATTTAGAGTTTTAGGAGAGTCGTCAGCTTCTTTGTTTTTCCTTTCCAATCCAAACTTTAAGGGAAAAGTCAAGCAGTGTAACATTAGCCATCGAAACCGCTTATCATTTAAACACAAGCTTCAATTACAATCAAATTCAGCAGCACTTTTCATTTTCCTCTCTGCGCAATGTAAAACAATCCCTTCGACTTCATAACAAATTCATAGTATGGTGTACTGACCTCATGCTCAGCAATCAGACAGCAGAAGACTTTACACTCTCTGGAAACATGATCTTCTGACCTTTATCTGAGCTCATTTTCTCCGATCATTGCTACTCTGCTGCTGACCTACTGTGCAGGCTGCTCGGAGATTGCTTAAACTTTGAATTTAGTGATTGTTTACAGCACACTCAAATTATGTCTATACAGTAGATGCTCTAAAAATACTGTGCTTTGTTAAAAAAGTGGAAATGAACAAGTTTTCCCTCCAAATTTTCCTCCAAAAAATAGTGGGTTTACCCCTTTAAGATCTGTATGCAATGCATTTTGTTCACTTAATTGCATCTAAAATGAGAAAAGACAGGTCACGTAATTCAGTGGATTTGTGTATGTTGTCAATTTGTACATGTGCAGCCTAAGTGTTTTCTCCAGCATGTGTTAAAAACAGCCTACAAGGCAGTATTAGTGCATTCTTGTTGTACTTTTCGTGATTAGCAAGGTACAGAGACATTTATAGTTACAAGAGTCATTCTGAATGAGGCTGATTAGCACCTGCATCGTGCTGATGCTCCAAATTCATTAGAAATTCAGATTTCCGTGATTAGTCTAGCACCTCTGCATTAATTCCCTAAATAATCCCATTCTATATTAATCCTCATCACATCGCTTTAATATCTTCCCATCTATCTCCGCCTAGCATTTAATTTGAATTTCTGCAAGCTTAAAAAAAGTTGATCCGCTGGCTTTACAAATTGCATGCATTCGTCATGTTTAATCAAGGCAAAAGTTAGCAAAAATTGGCAATGGATCACTGAACTACTCTCGAGATTGGCAGATTTTATGTCTAAGCACTTACGTGTGTCTTTGGGGGTGTGAAAACTACATTAGTAAGCAATGAATGCTTAAAGTATCAACAACAAATAAGCTTTATTGGGTCAGAAATGTTTTCAAATACTTATTTCTTCACCATTTTGAAGTTAAAACGCTAAGCATTGAATCTATGTTTCTGAAAACATGCACATGCACATGTTTGTACTTGAATTAGAAAAGTTTTACAATTTTGTATTTGAAATTTGGAAGAAATGTCATCACTACTATAAGTTTACAGAGTAAATTACCAGGTACAGTGCATCTGAAAAGTATTCACAGAGCTTCACTTTCTTCACTTTTTATTTATTTTATTATTTCTTTTGCAGCCTTATTCCAAAATGGATCAAATTAAATTATTTCCTCAAAATTGTACACACAATACCCCATAATGACAATGTGAATGTAAAAAAAAAAGTTTTTGCAAATTTATTAAAAAAAAAAAAAAAAGCTCTAAATTGAGCTCAGGTAAATTTTGTTTCCACTGATCATTCTTGAGATGTTTCAGTGGTGAATTCAGTTGATTGGACATGATTTGGAAAGGCATACACCTGTCTATAAAAGGTCCCAGGGTTGACAGTGCATGTTAAAGCACAAACCAAGCATGAAGACAAAGGAATTGTCTGTAGACCTCCGAGACTGGATTGTCTTGAGGCACAAGGCTGGGGAAGGTTACAGATAAATTTCTTCTGCTCTGAAATTTCCAATGAGCACAGTGGCCTCCATCATCTGTAAGTGGAAGATGTTTGGACCCACCAGGACTCTACCTAGAGCTGGCCGGCCATTTAAGCTGAGTGATCGGGAGAGAAGGGCCTTAGTCAGGGAGGTGATCAATAACCCGTCTGAGCTCCAGCGTTCTTCTGTGGAGAGAGGAGAACCTTACAGAAAGACAACCATCTATGCAGTAATCTGCCAATCCGGCCTGTATAGTAGAGTTGCCAGACGGAAGCTATTCCCAGCCTGGAAGAACTCTCAGACCATAAGAAACAAAATTCTCTGGTCTGATGAGACTAAAATTCAACTCTTTGGAGTGAATGCCAGGTGTTGTGTTTCGAGAAAACCAGGCACCGCTCATCACCAGGCTAATACCATTGCTACAGTGAAGCATGGTGGTGACAGCATCATGCTGTGGGGATGTTTTTCAGCAGCAGGAACTGGAAGACAAGTCAGGATAGAAGGAAAGGTGAATGCAGTAATGTACAGAGACATCCTGAATGAAAACCTGCTTTAGAGTCCTCTTGACCAAAAGCACACTGTCAAAATATAAATGAAGTAGGTTCACAACAACTTAGTGAATGTCCTTGAGTGGCCCAGCAAGAGCCCAGACCTAAATCCTATTTCACATCTCTGAAGAGATCTGAAAATGGCTGTAAACCATCGCTGCAAAGAGGAATGAGCAAAAAGACCCAAAGACAGATGTGCCAAGCTTGTGGCATCAAATACAAAAAGACTTGAGGCTGTAATTGCTGCCAAAGGTGCATCAACAAAGTATTGAGCAAAGGCTGTGAATACTGATGTACATGCGATTTTTCTGCGTTTTTTTTTCTTTTCTTTTTTTAATTAAATTTGCAACAATTTCAAAAAATCTTTTTTAACATTGTCAAAATGGGGTGTGTGTGTGTGTGTATGTATATATATATATATATATATATATATATATATATATATATATATATATATATATATATATATATATATATATATATATATATACATATATATATATATATATATATATATATATATATATACATATATATATATATATATATATATATATATATAGAGAGAGAGAGAGAGAGTCCTCTTATATATATAAACAAGGTAATCCAAATAAAAAAAAAAAACATGCAGAAGCAGGAAAAACAGTAACACCTTCCCAAAAAAAGCATGTGGGGAAAACTGAGGGCTAAAATAAACAGTATAAGAAGAAACAAGCAAGGAACAGGTGAACATAATGAGTTACAGCAAATATAGAACAGTATCAACAATAAACACAGGCTTAGAAACCATGACAACCAAAAAAAACAGACAAAATCTGGCTGAAAATGATTGAAAAAATATAAAAGACCAAAATATTAGTTCACAACTACTATATAAATGTATATTCTAGATAGTATGAATGTGTATTGTATGAGTGTATGATTATAGTATGATTTGTCATCCTGCTACCTTCTGCTATTTCATTTTTTATTCAGACATGATTTTTAAGTCAAGGTATGTTTTTTTATTATATTATTATTATTTTTATTTTACCTTTTATGTTTCTTTACATTATCATTCCCATAAATCAATCACTTCACAGGTGGACTCTTACATGCCATACTGTATATATATATATATATATATATATATATATATATATATATATATATATATATATATATATATATATATTGCAACCAGCTGACACTAAACTCTCTATTAGTTTCATTCTGACTAGAATTAATAACTCATCACAGTCTCGATGAGTAATCTGTTAGCAAAGACACTTCCTTTGTCTCAGCAAGACAAGTGTTGCGTTTATTTTTTGCTGCAGGGGAGTTTTAATGGCCCTTAATTTAAAGGACAGACTCACATGTGACCTCAATCGTCTCCCACTATGATGAAGATCCAAGCCGCTCAGGATGAGAACTCCATAATGCCATAATGCACCCTAATGCGTGCTTTTGTCGTAGTGCAGGCGACGCTCAAAGCATGCAAACTACCAACAGGAGCACAGAACAATGTGTGTGAGAAAATGACTCTAATTGCAGCATATGCCTCCAACGTGACAGATAAATTAGCCACTGTCAGCATGCTGAGTTGAGAAGCCTTCCTTTTTTCAGTTCTGCCACATGCCAAATGCTCTCCTTTTGGCACTTTACACAATCCACGTCATCCATGTCGAGAAAGCATATAGGTGTCACCCGGAGTTGCTAAGATGGGTGTATATTTCAACCCTGTGATGGGGCGATCAAGAAGAAACGCTGCGCATTTGGAGTGATAAACGCTTCTGTAATGTTTTCTGGAGATTGCGCGTTCCAGCTTTTCACTCAACGATACAATGACGTCTGGAAATGCCTTGTGTCTTTCTTTTGTTTCCCGCACAGGCAGATGGCCATAAATATGTATATGTGAGTCACTCTCAAACAGCTGGGTTCAAACAGTCTTCTCACAGCCAAAGAGGAAATAAAACAAAACAAAGGATCCCCATCTTTGGCCAGCATTGGTGAAAGAGGCGCAGCTGGGTTCGTGCTGGTTATGGCACCTTTGGATCTCGTGGAGGTGCTTAAAGAGCCAAGGCAGCTCCTGTTGTTTTATATGCATGGAAATTTGAGGAGCCAAAAGAAAAATAATCAGGCACAATTAACACTGCAGTATAAACTTCTATAAGGTCAGTTTATGTACACTCACCGGCCACTTTATTAGGTACACCTGTCCAACTGCATGTTAAAGCAAAAATTTAAATCAGCCAATCACATGGCTGCAATTCTATGCATTTAAGCATGTAGAAATGGTCAAGCCTATCTGCTGCAGTTCAAACCAAGCATCAGAAAGGTGATTTAAAAGACTTTAAATGTTGCAAGGTTGTTGTGGCAAGGCAGTGGCGCAGTAGGTAGTGCACAACCATCTCTAAGGTTCACAGCAAGAAGGTCGCTGGTTCAAACCTCGGCTCAGTTGGTGTTTCTGTGTGGAGTTTGCATGTTCTCCCTGCCTTCGCGTGGGTTTCCTCCTGGTGCTCCAGTTTCCCCCACAGTCCAAAGACATCCGGTACAGGTGAATTTGGTTGGCTAAATTGTCCGTAGTGTATGAGTGTGTGTGTGAATGTGTGTGTGGATATTTCCCAGAGATGGGTTGCGGCTGGAAGGGCATCCGCTGCGTAAAAACTTGCTGAATAAGTTGGGGGTTCATTGCGCTGTGGCGACCAGGGATTAATAAAGGGACTAAGCCGACAAGAAAATGAATGAATGAATGGTTGTTGGTGCCAGATGAGCTGGTCTAAGTATTTCAGAAACTGCTGATCAACTGGGATTTTCATGCACAACCATCTCTAAGGTTTACAAAGAATGCTCTGAAAAAGAGAAAATATCTAATGCCAAATACCCACTCGTTACAACCGAGGTATGCAGAAGAGCATCTCTGAACGCACAACACATCGAACCTTCAGGCGGATAGGCTACAGCAGCAGAAGACCACACCTCCTGTCAGGTAAGAATAGAAAATGGAGGCTGCAATTCACACAGGCTCACCAAAATTGGACAATAGAAGATTGGAAAAACGTTGCCTGGTCTGATGAGTCTTGATTTCTGCTACAACATTCAGACAGTAGGGTCAGAATTTAGCATCAACAACATGAAAGCATGGATCAATCCTGCCTTGTATCAACGGTTCAGGCTGGTGGTGGTGTAATTGTGTGGGGGCTATTTTCTTAGCACACTTTTGGCCCATTCCAATTGAGCTGTCAATGACACAGCTTACTTTGGTATTGTTGCTGGCCATGTCCATCACTATATATATATATATATATATATATATATATATATATATATATATATATATATATTTTTTTTTTTATTCTTATTCTTAGTATAAGTGTAGTTCATACCAAAAAATCCTCTTCATTTATTCACACTTAAATGGTTTTAGATTTTGTATAGACCTGTTGCTTCACTGCTTCTATTAGCAAATCCTCCACCAAGGGCTCATGCACATGCTGTTGTCAACTTTACCAGAGGCTGTGTGATTAAGTAATAATAATAATAATAATAATAATTAGCAAATCATAGATTAATTTAGCAATATTTGTGATATTAAAAAAAACAAATACTTTTATTACTAATATTATTACTAACATTTGTGATATAATTTTTAAAAATATTTTAAGGTCCTTTAAAGCACTTTCAAAGAATGGTCGTTTCTGGTATTACAACAACAGTATTTTCTATTTAAAAAAAAAAAAGCTTCTACTATTGTTACAAGTCGACGAATCCTAATTTGGTACTGTTTATAACTACTTTCTGAAGAGTGCAGATGAAACATCGATTGCCACTCTAATCAATTGAAGTTGACTTAAATATTTAGATTGTGTTAGAAAATGACGGCTACATATGAACATGCACATTTAAACATATTTTGGAGCACTTTCAAATGTTGCCTCCTAAAAATGAACCAATCCAATAAAATGCAACCAAGTCAACAAAATCTACAGGTCTGAAAATGCTAATTTAAAACTACATCTTTCAAATTAAGGTGGGATTACAGTATAAAACTGCATACAAAGTTTCTAAATGTAGACCAGGTAAAATAAAGTGTTTACATTTATCGAACTGAAAAGCACTAAGAGGGTTGTTAACAGCCCATCCTGAATGTCCCCAAACCCAAAATAGAGCTGATTGATGAGTCCAACAATTAAGACCGCAATCCACCAAAGTCCCTCACTTTGCCTGTTCTATGGGAAACGCTTCACAGTGGGAACAGTCCCCATAAGCGCCATTGTGGATGTGTGCCTGACTCTTAATGGGGCTTGCAGTAATTATGGGATGTCAGGAGCAGGTAGTGGGTAATCACTTTCAACTGATTGAAAAAGAGCATTTGCATTTGTACAAGTGTCAGAGTGGGTAGAGCTCTAGGAAGGGTCCTGGTGGTTCCAAACATCTCCCACTGCTCATTGGACGTTTCAGAGCTGTGAGATGTTAAAGTGATATCAGCACTCGTACAGCCTTTTCACCCTTGTGTATTACTTCAGCCACATACAGCGACAGGCAGAGGACTACAGTACAAATATTGCAGCTGTTGGACAACATAATGTACTTTTGATGTTTATAGGCGAGAATAAATTCTTTATAATAATTATTTACATTGCAACTATGTAGATTATTTATGAGGATAGTGCCTTTTTTAAATATTCATAATTTCTCTGTACACTAAGATGGCATTTCATGCCTTTCAGCCTTATAATCTTAAAATGTCAGCAAAAACACCCGTTTTGCCATCATTTTAAACATTATGCAAGAGAATCGTCGAATTACTAGCTCTAAAGTGACATTTGCGAAGTAGCAACAGCCCTGACAGTCAGCTGCAGATTTGTTTAAACAGCTGAAGAAAGTAGTTCCCTGTACAAAAGGGTTTTTGAGACTCTCCATGTTTGATTTTCTCCTTTATAAACACGATTATGCCGTCAAACTGTTGTATAAACACAATATCACACTGCGTTATGGCTGTACACCGTCACTGATGGGACACCAAAGCACTTGCAGGGTTCAACGCTAAGGGTTTTTTCTACTGGTCCGATTGGGCCAGTGGTTCAGATTTTTACTTGCCCTACCAAATTTTCACTGGCCCCACCAAAAAAAAAGGGAAGTTAATAGCTATTTTTTGCCACATATTTTAAATAATGTGTCAAAAATAAAGTGAATCTAGAATTTCAATACTTAAAAACATGTTTATAAAAGTGTTTTCCAAACACAAAGAGCAGGGGAAAATGTGGAGGTATTTTATTGTGGTTCGACATTATTTAACAAAAGGTGGCTGACTTGTCAAACTGATGGCAAACCGTGCAAAACATCACTTTTTTTCATTTTTTTTATCACTTTTGTTTGTCGCATTGTTCACACGTAAATGTCTGCTTCCAAGACGTTAGAAACAGACATTTTCTTTTAGCCTTATAATTTGATGTTGCTGCCATGTTGCTGTTTCTTCGCTGTACTGGCTGTTACCAGGTTACGGAAAAAAATAGCATGCTCAAAACATCAAATCAGATAAGAGGAACCAAAAAGCAATATGGTGATTACGACATCACAGAGAAGGCAGTGTTTAAAGACTAAACTTAAAATGCACGCAATTGACAAATAGTCGCAAACCAATTAAATGTTGCAGTGGCAGCACTGTCCCAATCGGGCCAGTAATTATCCTGTCTACTATCCCAAGCATCTCTCACGTTGGCCCTGGGCCACCGGGCAGTCCTTATTGTTGAGCCCTGACTTGGTTATATATTACAAACTAGTAGTTGATCTTTTTCCTTATATGCTGTCCATAACACAATACATACTACCTATTAAAACCTGTCTGTCTGTCTGTCTATCTGTCTGTCTGTCTGTCTGTCTGTCTGTCTGTCTGTCTATCCTTAGTAAGATCCTGTGTAAAGATTTACAGTTCATTTTATGTTATTTCAACTTGTATTCACTCCTAACCTGAAACTCTCGAGGACAAAAAACCTTCTTCTTTCCGTGATAATGCTACTTTTGTCAGGTTTGGTGAAAGTCTGCGGCAGAGCTGTAAACACATGACATCAGTGCTGTCTAATGCCACATGAGCACTGAGAGGAAGAAAGAAAATAAATGTCATTCAGCCCCAGATGTATTTCCAAAGCCTCGGTCTGCCATTATAGACCCATATACACCTGTGTATTGTGTAAATGAGAGATTGATGGGCTGATTTTCCCCTGAGATTTTGTCCCAGACGTGTGGGCTGAAGTCATGCTGATTTATTCTGTTTACTCAGAAGATTCTTAGCTTACTTTTTCCGGTTTCATCCATTTACTGAAAAACGAAAGTACTATATTTTATTCACCAGCTAATTCAAAACCTTTATATTACATTTAGAAGCAACAAAGATAACTGACATTTATCCGCATGATCTTTCCTTCTTCTGTTCATGTCAGGACCATAATTCACATTATTTATTTTTTGTGTGCAAGATTTTTCTTCTGTTAGTTGCAAACAATAAGATTTTCCTTCACTACTCTGCATAGTCTAATAAATATATTTTTATATCTATCCCTCGCTCTCACATGCACACAAATACACATCATGTTTTTGCATGGCTGATGTTTTGGTGTTCACTGAATCTTAATGCATTATTCTGCCTATTCTCTGGCTTCTGTAGTCTAGTTGGAGGTTTATTCTACGCCGTCGCCTTCCAATTTTAACTCTAAATGAAGCTGATTGGCTGGCATTTGTCTTCATGAGAAGGACATGGCCTTGTTTATTCAGTCGCACGGATGGTACTCAGCACATCCAATCAAAGACGTCAACATTTCCCCTCATAGTTGAATGGTTAATGAATGATTCCTTTTAAGAAATGGCATTTCTCTCCAAATCATGGCTGGATTCTGCTAAACAATTCAGCTCTTACCTTAATATCCAACTAAAGTCCAGAATATGGGTTAGATACTCAAAGACATTTTTAAATAAGCTCTGAAAGGGATGAGCTGTTTATATTAGTCTCTGCACAGTAAAGCTACTGATTTTCTGTGTTTATTTTCAGAACTGACTTTAACACTGCTGTCTGACTCTCTGTAAAGATTTAGTTTTTTCTTTATCTGCATTTTGACACCACTTTTACAGTATATAGTTATTAACTAATATTTTGGTCGCTTATATTTATTCAATGATTTTCAGCCTTAGTTTGTATATTATTCATATGTTTCACTTCGGTTATCTTGGTTGTCATGGTTTCTAAGCACGTGACACTGTTATATATACGTATGTTTTCATGAAATTATTTTCATTTTTTTGGCAATTATTTAGCATTTAAGTTAATAATTTTGCAGGATCAAAAAACATTGCGACTTTTTGTTGATTTTTGAGTTGAATTCAGCGATTGCAAAATCTGTTTGACTGCAATATTTTTCATTATCTGCATTCTGACAAACCACTTGTATATAGTTGTGAGTATTTTTGTTGTTTATATTTATTCAATGATTTTCAGCCTTAGTTTGTATATTATTCCAACACAATCTCACGGCAATTCGTAACTTTTTCATTTAGTGGCTAATTCGTATGAATTCGTACGATCTAATTCGTACATGTTAGTACGATTTGCTTATCCCCCAATGACGGTTAGGGGTGGGGTCAGGTGCCACGCCTCCTTTTTAAAATCGTACCATTACGTACGACTGAACTCGTACGAATTCGTACGAATTAGCCACTAAACTGGCAAAACGTAAAATACTTACGTTTTCTCGTGAGATCAGGCTGATTATTCCTATGTTTCACTTCTGTTTTCTTAGTTGTTGTTTCTAAGCATGTGACACTGTTATATATACATGTTTTCTCTCGTTGTTTCATTTGTTATGTTGATACTGTTTATTTAAGCCATCAGTTTTCCCCACATCCTTTTTTGGGGGGGTTGGGGGGTGGGGGGTGGGGGGTAATTGCATTACCTTGATTAATTATGCTAACACTAAGATTTTTTCTTTATCTACATTTTGACAAACAACTTTTATGCATATAAATACATTTATTAAATAAAACTGTATTCATTCATTTTCAAGCAACGAAAACGTTCTTCAGCGTTTTCTAAACGCTCTGTTTTTGTTGCTCAAAAATTACGGGGTACAGTAAAGGCGTAAGTGCAACAAAACATTCTAAAATTCTGCTGCTCCATGTCAATGTGGATGGGGGAAAATTGAGGCATTTACAGAGGCATGGCTGCAGACATCTAATTGGGGATTTTCTTAATATTAAGTGCACAAAGTTCATAATTGCATCCTTTCCATGTAAGTTATATGGAAAACAAATTCCAGAGGATACGTCGGGTAAATCTTCAAGGGGAACAGTGTACTTTATAATGTAGTTTACATCAGTCTGGCTACATTGTTTGACTTTCTTAACAATAAAATGAAAACATGATAAAAGTTTTCATTTTAATATTAATATGTTATCTTATCTTTGCGCTCAGCCAAAATACATTACACGAGAACAAGTAATAGATTTAAATGACCAAAAAGTCATTAGATAGAGACAAGATGAATTAAATGTCATGTTTAATAACTATAGTGAGATGAGATCTAGCGGAATATCCTCAGGGAACTGTTTGACATGCGATGCTCTCACCTGGGGATGTGTACAAAACACCTGCTGACTGCCTGGGGCTCAGACGTGCGCATACGCTGCAGTGCATGCCACAGTGTGTGTGGTCACGTAATGTGCGTTTTCAGTGGTACAGTGTGAATGAGATCTTTCTTTTTTGAAACGCCAGTGTGGATGTTGTTTTCATTCTAAAACGTTGTTTTAATTCTAAAACGTATTATTGTAAACGGGGCCTAAAACTTTTTTTTTTCTGTGAAATTTCTCTTTTATGTCCTCATGTGGCGTGAAACTGAAAGTTTACTTTTGGTGTGTGCAAGTGTGTGATAATGTTGGCCTGGCACATTTCTCTATCGAAACCCAATGCCAACTGAATTTGGATGAAATCCTTGTGGCAGTGGCTTTCTTTTGTCTCAGTTTTGCTCTGTGATATTGATAAGCGTGTTGATGCAGGATAATACCCTTCACATCTAATATTCTTGGACTTTGTTGATCGTCAGGCTCCAAGAGAGAGATTTCTGTAAAGTAGCAGGCAGGTTCACATTTCATTCACTCGAAACCGTGAGATGTCAGGGTAAATAAATGATTTTGAAAGAATTGTTTACTCAATACTCAACAGTGGCCAGTACAGGCTCAAATGTGATGCAAGCTAAGAAAACACATCCAAACAGAAAAACACTTAGAAACCTAGAAAACACATGCACAGACCAATTCTCAAAACACACTTAAATACAGAAATGAGTTTTGTCAGAGAGTTTTTGTCACCTCCTTATCAAACAGCGGAGTGGAATTATCTCCAAATGCTACGTTTATTTCAGAAAATCAGTGGAATTTTGATACTTTGCTTGAGATACTTCTCACATTTCCGTTTGTAAATAAATCCCAAACAGGCAGTACGTTAAAAGTATTGACCCTACTGTATAGACACACACTCACACACCAAACAGCAGCAGAGATTTGCACCAGGCACTAAATCTAGCACACAGTAGTCGACAGAAGTGATTCTCAACAGTCACATTCTGTCTTTTTATTACACACTCTATTTGTGATCTGTGCTCAAGGTTTAAATGACAGCATTCTAGATTTCCACATGTACGGTGGCTCTGAATGGTCAAAACACCTCCTAAAATGCTTTTTTCGGATGTGAAAAACAGAAAATAAATTATAAAATTTTTTTATGACTGACAAAAGTTTCAAATGCAGTGTGTCAATACGATTAATAACCTGAAGTTGAATTAGTAAAAAAAAAAAAAAGCAATCAGACTCAACTTTATTATCCCGTTTAGGGAAGCTAAAATTGCAGCAAAGGTGCTGTAACACCAGCGAAGTTCCATGTACACATTAATAAAATTTTACCCCACAACATACAATACATCATATTGTAGGTGCATCTCCCTCCCCACTGGACTCATTTAATGACCTAATGGCCACCATTAAAAAAGAATTTCTAACTCTATTTGTCCTGCAAATAGGAACTCTAAAACGACGTCCTGAAGACAACAGCTAAAACACAGAGTACAACGGGTGATCTGCGATGCATAGGATATCCTGAGCTCTCTTTAAAACATTAGTGTGGTAAATTACCTTTGGACCAGTTTGGTTAACACCAATAATCTTGCTTGCCACCTTCACCAGGCTACTCAACTTGTTCTTGTTTGACACATTCAGATTACCGTACCAAGCTACAATGCAGAAAGATAAAAGGGATTCAATAAATTGTTTATAAAACAATGTCATCATAGAGTTACAAACCTGAAACGATCTAAGTTTCCTCAGAAAAAAAACTTCGTTTCTACATTTTTATAGACAGCCTGAGTGTTCGGTTGAAATGTCAACATATTGTCAATAACAACCCCTAGATATTTATATGTGTCCGCAATTTCAATGTCCAAGCCTTTAATATTTGTTATGCTGGGGGTAGGAGAAGCCTTCCTGTAATCTATCACCATGTCTTTTGTTTTATTTACAGTCAACTAGAGAAAAAAAAATATTACACCAGGAAGTAAATTCTTCCATAGTAGGACCATGCCCTAAATCCTGATCGTGGCGGACACTCACAAATCACCGAATCATCAGCATATTTTATGATATGACAGTTCCCGTACATACTCCGACAATCGTTAGTATACATGTTGAACAGAAGAGGAGAGAGTCAACAACCCTGAGGGGACCCCGTGGAACAATACTGAAAGTTAGAAAGAGCACTATTGACTCTGACACTCCAGACATCCTATTAAAAAATTCAGAATCCATCCACAAATATTAAAATCCAAGTTAAAAGAGATATTAATCTCTCAACCAACAAATGTGGCTTCATAGTATTAAAAGCAGAAGAGAAATCTAACTAATATAAAGCATAGAATTGTGCTATAATTTGTATTATGCTGACATATTATGAACCATCTGCCAACTTTTTTGTTGTTTAATTTGTAATATTTCTGCATCATAAGCAGCACAATCAGCATGCATGTGACCTTGGCTCATACCATTAACTCCAGAGGCAAATGTCTTCCTCCCACACCAGCTGTGATGGGGAGTGTGACCTTGACTCGGTGAAGGTCGAGCCACAGTCTTCTCTGCAGACTCCATAGCGTGTGTTTCTACATACAGTGTGCTAGACACACACAAAAGACTTTTCAGCCAAAAGGCATTTAGTCCAAAATCAATGTTAATGTTTCAAGAGGTCTTCATTCCTGGCTTTTAAAGGGCCAGTTCACCTGGAAATAAAAATTCTGTCATAATTTACTTTTGTTTTTTTTTCCAAACTAAATGGCAACATTTCATTTCATTTGAGTAAACCATAGCAGAATTTCGCACAATGTTTAAGATAAAATGACTGTCATGTAAGTAAATAAATAAAAAATAAAAAAATAAAATGCAAAAACATAGTAGACTCCCTAGTTTTTTCTTTTTTTTTTCTTCTTTTTTTTGATGAAAAATGACTAATTTTGTGGTGGTAGTTCCCAGACATTTGCATACATTCTACCTTATTAGGTAGCCTACTGTTGTGATTGACAGTAGTGTGTCCTCTGCTGTATCCATAATTGTGTGGCTTCTGTAATGTGAAGTGATGCTAAACAACAAGGATGAGGATTCAAACACAGGTTTTATTATGCAGAGAATGGTTAGGCAAGCAACAGTCAACAAAGGAGCAAACTGATGTATACAGGCAATCCAGAATTGTAGTCAATGAGCAGGCGGATGGTCAAAGGCAGGCAGCAGACATGAATAAAAAAACATAACAAAGCAAAGATCGGTGCACGGCAAGACTAGGCAAGGGAAACGTGACGTAATGTTCACTATTCAGTTTAACAAGACTCAGCAACACTGTGTGTCTTTGTGCTGTTTTTATTGTCCATGTAATCAGTCCATGACTGTCCTCCGGCTGTATGTATGCAATCAGTCATGATCAGGAACTGTTTGTGTGGTGCCAGACTGAATCTTGTAGTCCATAAATGGTGGATTTGTAGTTTGTTAGAGATTTGCAGCCGCTTGATCGCTGATAATAACACCTACTATGCTAGGTGTGCAATCTGACACAATGGCACATCTTTAAAATACAAAATAAATAACTAAATAAACAAGTAAACGGTAGGGATTAGGCCAAAGGAAGGTTGTATATCTCTTATTTTTATCCACGACCTTATTTCTCTTTCTCTAATTTTTTGACATCATGTACCTCACTCAGGGCATGTGTTAGGGCTTCCTCCATCGTAATACACCTAAAACACGGATTGCACAGATCGAAGGAAAGCTCTTTCTTTCGTCAACGGCAGGGAAAGAGTTAAGCAAAACCATTTATTGAAGTGACACACATCATAAATGTAAAACACATGTAAAGCAAAAATAATGTCCAACAATTCGGTAACATCCAGCGGCCGTCATCCTTGAACCAATCACCATGATTGTAAGCTGCTTGCTGTTTTGTCTGTTCCACTGCTCCATTTGTTAGATGTTTTCCACTTTCTTTTACAGTCTGTGGCACATCAAATGCACAAAACGCCCAATTCGCACTGTTATTTACTTTAATTCCATCTTTGCATTGACTTCACATATAAATCACTCACGCTTCATATGCGTCTGCTTACTGCCTAGGCTGCAAAGTAATCTCACCCAAACTTTCATGTAATGAAATGATTGTGAGGGCACAGGTCAGACACTCAAACACATCATGTGTGCTATATACTGTATGCAATGTCTATAAGTGTAAAACCATTAATTGCAAACTGAAATGAATCAAATTTGGTTATATTCTTTTTAATTGGATGTTTTTAATTAGAATTTGCGATTATTTTGCATTTAAAATGGATAATTTAGCAGGATTGAAAAAAAAAATCAACTTTTTGCTGATTTTGAGTTGGATTCAGCAATCGCAAAATTGCAAAAAACTAGGGGGTCTGAGGTTCTACCTGAGTCAGCCTACAAATAGATTAATCTGGATCAAAACACTATCTGTCCACACTTTAGTGTTTTCAGGAACACAACAGGATAATTTACTGGAAATTTAAGATAAAATAGTTGCCATTGTAAAAAGAAACTGGTAAAAGAAAGTGTCATGCTACATATACATTAACCTAGATCAGAAAGCTTTTAATCCAAATCAGTTTACAATGTATAATATTTGCTCTTAGAATTTGTGCAGAAAGACTATAAAAGTAACATTAACATATTCATCCACTTGGAAAAGCCTTTAAATGCACAGTTTTGCACAATAACATCAGGACAATCCAATCAATCAATCAATAAATACTGATGTGCCCTCATAATCTAAAGTTAGATAACCGTGATGATTGTTTTTTATTTCCTTTCTCTAATTTCCTTTTTTTCCAAGGACAGAAGCAACCTGTCACACAAGACATGCATCAATCGCACAACCACTCAATCAATTTCCAATAAACCAAGAACAAGATACGTCCTTCTTTATGTGCTCATTCGAGAATCCATTTTACTTAAAGGTACAAAGAAGAAAAGACTGCTTCATTTCTTTGAAAGCCTCTGATGCTACATATACATGATTCTTCATGGGGAACAGACTGAAACTCTTTCTCTCTCACTCATTATCTCGGTCTCACCTGGACCATCTGTCAGCCTACCTTTGACTTTTTGCAGTCTGTAAATGACAGGCTGTTCCCGACAGCCATACTCTCACCTTATTTCCCTTGTTTCCTTCCTATTCCCTCTTTCTCTTTTTTCTTCCCCACCACCTTTTCACTCTTTAGCAGATCTCTCTATCTGTCCCGGTGAAAAGCGGAGCACAGGCTTTGTAGGGATATTAAGTACATGGCGTGCTGGAGGAACTGATGGGACCTGTACCCTAACAATGAAAGCAGGTCAGAAGATGAGTCACCGGTGGAGGAGATTCAATTAGGGCCCGATGGTATGTCCACCATTCACTTCATAATAGAGCCGCTAACAAACTCTCCTGTCTGGCCAGATAAAGGCCAAGAGCGTTGCCTTTTGTTAGACTTCCATCGGCGGCTCCTTCTGATGGGCCCCCAGATGCCCCAGTCGGCTAAATTGAATACCCCTTATTCTCCTCGGGGGGTTTCAGTGAAAAATAGCAATATCCGTTGGCGTTTCGTCCTTCCATCTCTTTCCCCTGCTTGCTTTCTGACGCGAGCCCGCAAATTTCATTAAGGGCTCCTCTAGTACATTACCCAGCGAGCAAATCAAATTGCCGTTCTCTGGAGGCTGCAGCGGGGTTAAATGAGCCTTTCAGAAGACTTTGGCCAGGCTGGGTGCTTATTAGCTCTGCCAGGCGGCACTCTTCTCCTTGGTGTGCCCTCTGGACCCTGGGACCCTCCGCATGCCTGCACTGCATCTCCTCTCTGCCTCACACGCATCCACTGTACTGCAGGATTCAATTCAATCAGTCTGGGTGATCGGAAGAGAAAGGGGGAAATTTCTTCTTCTTTCTCTTCTTTGTTGTTCTCTTTCTTTTTGTTTTCTGCCTAAATATGTCCTGAACTGCAAGAAGGTTAGATGTTTTAATGTGGGTGTCATTTTGTATATTTTTGTAGACAGGTGTTTGGCTTTCCTAAGCAAGTCCAAACAGTATAATCAAACACAGTTGAAATTAAATGAAGGTGTAGACCACCTCAAGGATGTTCAGAAGAAATAGACAGCACAGTTAAACATATTAGTGTCAAAGCAAAAGTCTGAATACTTAGAACATGCAATATTTCAGTTTTTCTTTTTTTAATAAATCTGAAAAAAAAAAGTAAACAATTCTGTGTTTTTGTAACAATATGTTGTGCTGTATGTACATTAATTAGGATAAAAATGAACTTCAATTATTTAAAAAAATGCTGCATTATACCAAGAGTGAAAAATTTAAGGGGGTCTGAATACTTTCCGTACCCACTGTTTGATTTAACATACTCTCAATGCTGGGTTATGACTGGAACGGCATCTGCTGCATAAAAAATATGCCAGAGTAATTGGTGATTCGTTCAGATGTGGCAAAAAAAAAGTATTTTTTTAAATCATTATCATATTTATTTATTTATTTATTTATTTATTTAATTATTTATTTATTTATTTATTTATTTATTTATTTATTATTTTTTTTATCATCATCATTGTTATTATTGCAATAACAACAAAATAGTCACTAGTATATACAAAAAGTATATACAAAGATATATACAAAGATATATACAGTATATAAAAAAAGCAGAGAAAGTCTGTACAAATAAAACATTTACAATAATAAGGCAATTGAATTTAAATATTATGACATGAAATATAGTATCTGTGACAATTTGCTTCATTTTGTAGATTTGAGTTATGAATTTTATACAGTATTGCGATACTACTTGGTATCATAATACTTCAGCTGGTATAGTATCATGGCCTGAATTGATAGTATCGGGACAACCCTATAAGTTTGTATTAGTTAACGTTAGTTAATGTATTTACTAACATAAACAAACAATGAAGAATACATTTCATAATCAATTTTATATTCATTAATGTTTATGGAAATAGTGTGGCCATATAATTTTAAATGAGCTTTTAAGCTCAAGAAAAAACATGGCACTGAACATGACTCAGAAATCCTTTAGTGCTCTGAAACCCAGGTGGGCTTTTTACCCACCAAGTGTACTGACAGACAGCCTCAAGAAACCGTGACATGGAGACTCAAGGGCACTGGACCACACAGAATGCTTTAAGCATGAGTTGTGTCTCATGAACCAAACTGGGAGTTTTTCTTTTCACTTGTTCAAGGGTGCTAGAGCTTCTCAGATCCTACATGTCTTGCATTTTCTGTCGAGTGGAGAGGAAAAGCGTAGTGAGATTATCCTGCTGGCTGTAACATGAGGTTCACAGCTGACCATGAGTTCACAGAGTCAACATTCTGCTTTAAAATTTATAGCATAAAAGAAAAACTGAACCCACTGCAGACTTAGGGTGAAAATCTACCGTAGTGAGAAATATACATTTTTAATGCTTTTGAAAAACCTCAATAACACTGATTTGTTATGAAATATTCTATTAATAAGAAGTAACTGTTTTCATTCATCTATTTTCTTTTTGGCTTAGTCCCTTTATTAAAGCCCCGCCAATTTGTTGTGCGCGCAGATCCGGGGAAATTGAAAACCCGCAGATCCCGGTTGAATCATGTTGCAAAGAAGCTGTGCTCTGAAGTGTGAGGGAAAGTTAGTGTAATTTTCCCTACCCAAAGATGAGGCTGTGATGAGTCAATGGTTAAAGTTTATTTTTGCAAAAATACCTCAGCATTGTAGCCCCAGCCTTGCCCTTTATTCCTGACATTTTCTGACAAGCGCTTCAACAATCTACATGCATACAATGGGGGATTCGTCGGCCCTTGGTTAAAGTAAGGATCAGAAAAGGCTGTTGATGTATGGGACTGAGCCAGACAGGAACTTTACAGTACACAGTTCATGGATCAGTTCCTTCCTCCTTTTCACAAGTGTAGATAAGTGCATTTAAAATGGCTGCTTCCTTGTTTTTTCTAGCTTGCAAATTATGTATTTAATTGTTACACAACTTTTACTGTATCTCATTAACTCTTTATATTCTCATATCACATTTAAAGCCACGTTGAAAACGCGATGCTTGCCGCTTTGTTTACGGATTTAAATGCATTTGTGAACTTGCGATCCAGTGCTGTTTGTCGTTGCTATGGTCACCGTCAGATGTTCCTACACACGTGCGGTGATGAAGTTGCAAAATAGTTCGGCTTTTGCCACTGTGCGGATTAATACTGAATGTGTGTCATGGTTAAGAATAGAGCAATATGCTGGTGTTTAACTGCATTGCATTAATGCACTCTTGCATTGGGCTCACACATACACTCTACATGCACTCTGACTATACTTTAACAATGTTGATAAGCCAAGCTGGGCGTTTTTCTCTGTCTCGCGCGGAATACAGTCGACCAATCACAACAGACTGGGTCATTGGACCAATCAGCGCAGATTAGCATCGTGCTAAGGAGAGGTTTGAGAACAAATGAATTGCTGAACTAATCATATGAGAGTTGTTGGGATAATAAGGCAAAAATAAATGCACATTATAAGACAATGAAAGTGTTTTTTTTGACATTGCACTTCATATCAGCCTGTTGTTTGAGACCCCCAAAACCAAAATATGACCAGCATTCTGAAATAAACTGGTACTGTCCACTTGCAGTTATTTTGACAATATGTGAAGGTGAAAGGTGTAAATTAATGTTAAATGGCAGTCTGGCCTCTTAGACAGCTCTTTCTTTGGACTGAATTCAAATTGTGTGTGTGTGTGTGTGTGTGTGTTTGTGTGTTTTAGATTCCCTTGTGTCCTGTGTACAGGATCATGTTGTGAAACCCCAACCGCAGATTCGGGGTTCTGGCTGCTCACCCCCATTAGTGGGTCAGAGACCCCTGAGGAGGTAATACTATAATTGGTTTAATGGCAAAAAGGGTGGGGGGGTTCATTCGCTGGAATAATTATGGGATTTAGTTTCACACCACATTATAGCTTTAGAGGTGCTGGAGTTGCCAAAATGACAGTCACAGACCAGGACAAATAAATAAATGTGTCAAATCTGCAGGGTACGGACTGACAGAAATACACTCACAAACACATTTCTCTCAGATGGAGATTGTATATTTGAAAAGCCGTTTTTGTCTTTTAAAGGCACAGTTCACCCCAAAATGAGAATGTACTTATTATTTACTTGTCTTAAGTGATTGTAAACCTATATGAGGAATGCCAGTACTATGGATGTGACATTTGATTATTAAATATTAAACTTAAAAACATAAGTTCACAGAGAATGTGTATGTTAACAGTATATTTTAATTGTATGTTTATATTTTCCAAAATAAATAGCCACATAATAATAATAATAATAATAATAATAATAATAATAATAATAATAATAATAATAATAATAATCAAAGGTATTAGAGTTGGCTCTCTATGGAAAAAAAATAACAACTTACATTTTATGAGGAAAAAGCTTCATTGTGAATGTGACATCTCTTTTGGATTTGACAGATGTGAAACTGGCACTTGTGTGACTTTGGTAAATCAAATCAAATTGTTTGAAAATGTTGACAGATTTTTTTTATTATTTTTACAGTCCTGTAAAACACAAGCCTGAACAAACAACTCAGAAAGGGTTTCACTCTAAGAAATGTTTTTCATGGCATGTTAATGCTCAAAAGTTTTTTTTTTTTTTTTTTTCCTGTTGAACACACACAAAAAATATATTTTGAAGAATGCTGGATACTGAAAGCCATTGACATTCACTGTAAAAAAAAAATAATAAAAAAAGTCATTGGCTACCAGTTTAATTTTTAAAAAAGTATTATTGTCTGTGTGCTAGAAATACAAAAAAATATTTTCATATTTTCATAAAGGCTAAAAACTGGGTATATCCCCAACAGTCCAGAGACATGTGGTATAGGTGAATTGGGTAGACTAAGTTTTCCGTAGTGTATGTGTGTGAATGAGTGTATGGATGTTTCCCAGTGATGGGTTGCAGCTGGAAGAGCATCCTGTGTAAAACATATGCTGGATAAGTTGGCGATTCATTCCTCTGTGGCCGAAAAGAAAATGAATGAATAAATGATGTCATTAAACGGTGATAGCGCAAAAAAAGTCTTTCATTAGTCATGGATAATAAAAACATGTAGCTGCAAACATAAATCATTTGAACAATCACTATTCAGTTCACTTCACTATTATGTGCCAAGTGAAAAACAAATTATTAAATGACTCACTCAGTCTAATCTTCCAACAAGAGCCCACAGTTACCTTTTCTGTCATGCTTTCTGGCTGACTTGAGATTGCTTTGCTTCTGTCTCCCGCTTTCCTGATCCATTCATGCAGTTTTATCTTCTCAAGATTTCTTTTAATCAGGCTCATTATCAGATTTACTCATGGTTTTAAAAAATGAATATGCGTGGCTGCGTCTTTGCCGTTTTGAAAATACAAATATTATTTAGGTTGGCCACTATGCCTTCATTTATTTTCGCAGCTCAAACGCACAAAACAGTCTAAGTGAATGAGACTGACTGTAAACATAACAAAGCTGTAGTTTAGATTTAACTTGCACATGGGGACTATCATAGTGTCAGTCTTTGCTTGCATCTCTCTCTTTATCTCTCTCTTACACACACAAACACACACATAGGTATTCACCGTGCACAAGTTAATGCCAGATCCATTAAAATAAATACTGAAGCGCAAAACACGAATATTGGACATTTTTCGGAACAGGATCCGGCAAGATACGGCTCAGATTACCCCCTGCACATACACAATAATAATCTGCTGCTTTAACTTTTATGAGTACTGTCTTGCTTAAAACTTTTTACACTTATGCAGGTATACTTTAGCATTATAAATAAAAATAACCTTTACATCAGTCAAAACGAGTGATGCCCACTTCTGAAAAACTCCACACTAATGAGAGAAAACCAAGACACTCACTGAGTTTATGATGAAGATGATGTTGTTTCTTCTTGCAAAGTATATATTTGTGGATTGAAATGAAAAGTTGTTGCTTTATTTATGAGGTTTAGTGAAGTGCCAATGGTGTATACAGATTTTTAGGACAACACAAGGGTTAACAGAAGAAAGATACTCAGGTAGGTTTGAAACAAGTTGAGGGATTTTCATCCTTGGGTAAACTATCCCTTTAAACCTTGACTGTTAAGCCTAACACAAGAAACCACATAAATAAGAACTCGGCTCAGACGACACATTGAGTTAAACACTCTTGCATTTACTTTAATGCAAGCTGAATCAACAATCAGCATAGGAGTTAAGCAGTGAGCAAACACGGATAAAGCCCACCCGCTGGGAACTGACTCCCACATAACATCATCCGGGCTCAAAACTGAAGTTTTATTCCATGCTGAATTTACATAAAAACCACGTCTTAATGTTTTACCTCGCGGTCTCTTTGATCAAAACGTCTCGCACAACAAACCATCAAGCGCTAAATACGCAGCCCCCAGAGAGCAAGCGCTGTGAATGTCTTCCATTTATCCAGTCGCCTTCCGAAGCGGAAAATCTGACATTTTCAGGTGTTCGCTGTTTATATACTCAACCGAAAAAAGACAGAGACATATAAGAGCAACGCACCCGTACATATTGCCACGGTTTAGTCTTTTCCACCATTTAACTTGGTGTGTGGCAACCATTTTGTTTAGTTTGTCCCGGGCCCGAAATGTCAGCGAAATGTCAGCTGTTGAAAATGCATGAGTGATGGGATGGGGAGGTGTTTGTCTCCATATTTACATTAGATTGCTTCTCTCTTCTGTGCTTTCCCCAGAGACACTTGCCAGAGGGCTGTTTTAAGGGGCAGATCAGGAAAGATCAGTGTCGCCGTTTTTACAGAGACGCTCACTTGTAACTGAATTAGAAAGCCCTCTGCACCCAAACAGGATTGGAAAAAGCGCAAACTCCACACTTTTAGAGTAATTGCCCATGGAATCTTGTTAACCAGGCTGAGTGACTTTCCACTTAATGGAGGTGGGGTTGCAGGCGTAAGGCTTTCCTAATGGCTATTCGGTAATGCTGAGTTTTTTTTTAGTGTTACTCAGAAATTAAATCCAGCCAGGTCATCTGTGTCCAACGCAGATTTTCTTGTAACGCAATCACAGCTGTGCTTAAGGTGCTCATTTCGGTGAGTGCTCCGTAATGAGAGGTGTACTCTACATGAAGATGTTGTTTCTTATAAGTACTGAGAATTGAAAAAATATATATATAATTGGTGATTGTGTTTGAAAATTGAGTTGAAAATGTACTAAGGTGTTTTTTTTTGCAGTATGTTTTGTGTGCTTGCCAGCTGTCTTAATTGTTCATGACTGGGCATCTTCACCCCCTCATGAAGTTGGCCCCCCTCCTAGCACAAAACGTTGGCAAAATAGTCTCATTCGTTTGCAATGTTAAGGAAAGTTAATTTTGAAAGTAGTACTCCCCCAAAAAAGTAACTAATTGCGTTATTTACATACCTGCCAACACCCATTTTTCCTAGATGTCTCCCGTATATCTGACCGATCTCTCACCACCCTCCCGTTTTGTTATTTCTGCTGGAAAACTCTAGTAATTCCCCAATGGAATCCAGTAAGTCCCTAGCTTTTTGGTACAGTCCATCCACCTATTTTTATGTGCATTTTGGAAAAGCGCATAAAAAACGGTTGGAGACACCAAGATGCACATATATTTTGAAAATGTGCACTAAAAAAATATGTGCATAAGAGTTGATAATTTTTTTATTCGATAAGAAAAGATGCGCATTAACTATGATGGAAACACTTAAAAAAAAGGTCATGTGATTTTATTATAAGAGATCATCTGATGATAAAAATGTGTGTAAATGGACATACAGCAGACTGAGCACACTGTAAAACATCTGAAATGTTATTTTGATCTCCAGAATAAAGAGTGTCTGTGCTCTGCGCCTTACACCTTCAAACGCCATCGCGTTCACTGCGTGTCAGGATTTTCTTCTGAGGCGCAAGTTATTTATTAAATGAAGATTCAGCCAGCTTCTCTTATCGCAGAAAAGTTTTTACTGTTTTTACTGTTGATATTTGGTGCCAGTTAATTAGGATGTGATGATTTTGTTCGATTTGACTCTTTGGATGGAAACGCTGCTTTATTTGCACTTTGTGAATTAGTCTTTTATGCGATAATACAGTTTTGCGCATAAGGTTAATTCGCATTTTTGGATGGAAACATGGCTTATGTTAGTTTGTGCTTCGTTTGTGCTGCAAAAATATCTGTGCTGTTTTGGTTTTTGAGATATTAAACTATTTCCCAGTGATGAGTTGCCGCTGGAAGGGCAACTACTGCGTAAAACATGCTGGATAAGTTGGCGGTTCATGCCACTGTGGCGACCCCAGGTTATTAAAGGGACTAGGCCAGAAATGAATGAATGAATGAATGAATGAGATATTAAAATAATATTTGTAGGTCATTCAGTGGTCACGCAGCCTCACTACATGCTTTAATTTTATCCCAAATAGTCTTGTTTGTTTATGCTTCTTTTGTGCTAGTTTGTGCTGGTGAAAGGTCCGTTTGAGCTGTTTCTGTTATTAAAATATTACATATTTCATTATGGGTGAGTCAGCTTTCTATAATAGTCTGCTTCCTCAATATGACTATCAATAACCTTTGGTTTGTTTAGTTATGTTAGATGCTATTTTAATTGTATTGATAATTAATTTGTATTTTTAGATTTGTAGTTTTGCTTACATTCTTTGTTGAGGGCGGCACGGTGGCTCAGTGGTAGTGTAGTGTATGAGTGTGTGTGTGAATGCTAGAATGTATGGGTGTTTCCCAGTGCTGGGTTGCGGCTGAAAGGGCATCTGTTGCATAAAACATATGCAGGAAGAATGGTCGTTTATTCAGCTGTGGTGACCCCTGATAAAGGGACTAATCCAAAGGAAAATAACTGAATGAATGAATGATTCTTTGTTTTTTAAATGTTTTTCTCTGCTCTTCAATTATTTTAGAATATTTTAAAGGTTAAAATACATCTTGTAAATAATTTAATTTGATCTTGAACATGTTTTGTAGCCAGCAAAGTTCGAAATTTATAAAAAAGTAAAAATGTATTAATTGCACAAAGTCAGCATGCTTTTACAGCAATATAGTTTAACCATGGTGATAGTTATTTGAAGTAAACTGAGGTTATACAAATGGTTAATGAAAACAGCATTAATTTACGATTACTATGATAAAACCATGGCAAACTTTATAATCGCTAATTTTCATTTGTAAATACCATTATTGCTCAATGGCAGATTTTGCAGAAATATCATGTTGCAGATATACATATTCTATAGTATATAACAGTGAATTATCTGTACTGCAGTGCATAAAATGCTTATCTTAGCTAGAGTTTTAGTTTAGTTTCTTATCCAAATATCTAAAAAATCTAAAATCAAAAAGCATTTTCTAGAAAAGTAAAACATTTTGTCGAACACAGTTTTAAGAAATAATATGTCAAAATGAAGTGATCAAGCAAAATAATCCGCCAAAGGGGTAAACAAAATAATCTTGTTTTTCCTTCTTGCATTAGATTGTTTTGCTTACCCCATTGGCAGATTATTTCTCTTGTTTTAAAGGAAAACTTCATTTTAACATTTATTTTTTATTTAATAATTTGTAGATATTTGGACTAGAAACAGGACACAAACTTCTGACAAAAACATTTTTTGCAGTTTGTATGTATATGAGTGTGTGGTTATTGATGATTTTTTTGAATAAATGAATGAATGAATGAACGAATGAATGTATGAATAAATAAATATAGCCCTTTTAATGTGTATTTCTGTACACCCTTAAGCCGTGGTCACACTGCACTTTTCGCCCTATAGACTTCCATAAAACTTCGCTATAGGCATGATTGCGTGGGAGCAATTACAGATCAAACATGACCTCTCTGTACTGAAATTTAAAATATTGACCAATCGGCAATCGCTTGCTTTTATAATTGTCTAATCATCTTGTTTAATCCCACCCCTTTTTGTAGCGCCATATGACGGGATCTGGCATGCTCAAACGATAGAATGACCGCGGCATTATAATGGGATCTATCAATAACATACGGTTTATTGGCTTTTGCTTTTGTTCACGTCACCACTAAGTTTTATTTAGTTTTTTTACTCAACTGAGTTTAGCTCTTTGTTGCTTGAATAGATGTTGTCAATTTGATTGTGGGTTTGGTCCAGTTGGTGTCCATCTGCAGATAACTGCTAGCTATGCCAAGCCCAGCTGAGGAGCTCCATCGGAGGGTACAATTTCAGTTTGATTGGGCCTCTTACCACTCAAATTTATGCTGCAATTAACTGGCCAATTAAAGGCCATTTTCCTGATAATTGCTGTAAAGTGATAACAGCTAGAGATGCTTTGTAGATGTATGTTCTCCTGAGCCTGCCACCCAGCTGAGCCTGGATTTACTCTAGTTTGCCCTGTTTAAGCCTCACAGCGCCATAAATGTTTAACAGGTCAGTAAAGTTGAGCCAGGTTTAGATGGGACACACTTTCTGCAGACATACAACTAGACAAGGGTCTTGGGAATAGCACTGAACTAGGGTTGAAGTGGCAGTGGCAAATAAATCTGCAGTAATGGTGGGGGAAATGTGAAGAACATATAGCTGGAATACTTCTGACGTTTTTGTTACTTAGCTTGTATCTGTTCATTTAAGCATATTAATATTAAGATTAGTTTACTTGCAAAAATGACAAAAAATTGAAATCAGAATAATCAAAAACAGAAATATTTATATCAGAAATGAAACATCCTACTTTTTCTAACCTCTACAACAATATACACTCACTGGCCACTTTATTAGGTACACCGTACTAGTACCAGGTTGGACCCCCTTTTGCCTTCACAGCTGCTTTAATCCTCTGTAGCATTGATTCAACAAGGTACTGGAAATATTTTGGTCTATATTGACAGGATAGAATAACACACTTGCTACAGCTTTGTCGCCTGTACATCCATGATGCAAATCTTCCTTTCCACCACGTGCCAAAGGTGCTCTTGGATTGAGGTCTGGTGATTGTGGAGGCCATTTGAGTGCAGTGAACTCATTGTCATGTTCAAGAAACCAGTCTGAGATGATTCTGGCTTTATGACATGGCGTGTTATCCAGCTGGAAGAAGATGGGTACACTGTGGTCATAAAGGAATGGACATGGTCGGCAACAATACTCAGGTAGGCTGTGGCGTTGACACGATGCTCGATTTGTACTAATGGACCCAAAGTGTGCCAAGAAAATATCCCCCTCATCATTATACACACCATCACCAGCCCGAACCATTGATAGAAGGCAGAATGAAATCATGCTTTCATGTTTTTGATGCCAAATTCTGACACTGCCATCCGCAACAGAAATGGAGACTCATCAGAACAGGCAACTTTTTTCCAATCTTCTATTGTCCAATTCTGGTGAGCCTGTGCAAATTGTAGTTCTTAGTTGACAAAAGGGTTACCCGGTGGGGTTTTGCTGCTGTAGCTCATCCATGCTGTAGCGCACCAGATACTCTTCTGCATGCCTTGGTTGAAACGAGTGGTTATTTGAGTTACTGTTGCCTTTCTATGAACTCAATCCAGTCTGGCCATTCTCCTCTGGACTCTGGCATCAACTAAACATTTGCACCTACAGAACTGCCGTTCAATTGATATTTTTTCTTTTTCGCACCATTCTCTGTACACCTTAGATGGTTGTGACAAAAAATTCATAGTAGATCAGCAGTTTCTGAAATACTCATACCAACCCGTCTGGCACCAACAACCATGCCAACCTTTCTTCCCCATTCTTCACATTTACTTATTCTTTATATATATATATATATATATATATATATATATATATATATATATATATATATATATATATATATATATATATATATATATATATATATATATATACACACTTTTTTTATCTAAAGCCTTTTACAAATCAGGATAATAGTAGCACTTAAAATTACAAGAGAGTATCAACCTATCAACCTATATATGCCATGACAATTCTAAGTTAATTTAGTTTTTTTGTTCTTTTGGTTAGTTTGTTAGTTATTTAGTCTTTGTAACCGAGTGTTTTTTAGGAAAATTAAGGAAAGAAGTGTTTTTTTTTTTTCCAAGACTGATTTTCACGAGAAAACGTAAGTTTTGTCAGTTTAGTGGCTAATTCATACGAATTTGTTGAGTGCAGTCGTACGAAAATGTAAGATTTTAAAAAGGAGGCGTGGCACCAAACCCCACCCCTAAACCCAACCGTCATTATATGATGAGCTAATCGTACTAAATTGTACTAATTAGATTGTACAAATTGATATGAATTAGCCACTAAATCAAAAAGTTACAAACTGCCGTGAGACTGCAACGGATTTTTCCACAAGCACACTTAGGATTGTACAATGTTATTTCTGGAACATGGAATGTTTATGAGAAAGTTTCTCTTGCATATGGAGAGGAATGAGTATGTCTCCTACAGGTGGTTTATCCAGCCAACTCACCTTGATAAAGCACGCTCAGAATTGCACAATTTATTTCCCAGAAATATGGCTTTGTAATGTTTTGCCCCATAGATATCAATGTGCTTCAATGTAAACACTTTTTTAATTTATTGAATTGACTTGAATAAACATGCTATAAAATACAAATTCAGTTTAAGTGTATATTATATTGTTTCAGTTATTCATACAGTACAAGATTTTTGAGGTTCAGAGAGGAAACACTGAGGTAGGCAGATGCAACAGTGCAGCTATTTTGTAACACATGTTCACAATCCTCCCACAAAAACCAGACATAACAGTACTGCTCCAAGAAAATCTTCAAATTCTAACTTTCAGCGTTTGTTTTGAAAAAGACTTCTTTTTAAATACATCTTACCTGACACGTCCTGTGACCACAGTGACCCGTGAGGGCATGTTAGAAGTGTACGCAGCAGTGCTGACTTTGTGGCTGCTTAAAAGGCTTTGATGGGTGAGAAGAGCCATCAAATCCATCTAAGGCTTGTCTCTGAACATCACGGGGGCTTGGGGTTATATTTTAGTGGTATTTTATGACGTGCAGGGCTTTAGCAAAGGCTGACTGATCAGAAATAATAGTGTTGTTGGCTCTGACTGTTTTCTTTTTTTATTTGCTTGCTTTCTTGTCTTTCCTTGTTAAGTCTCCCTTTCAGTGCTTCGGTTTATTCAGTATTTATTACCTCAGATGTCTTTATGAACAGTCTTTCTGCATTTATGAGCCACTCTTTGTCAACTGAAATCAAGCATACAAACTGTGATATTAACCCTAACACTGTTTATCATTTTAGAAATAGGCTTTCAAGAAATGTTGATTTTTTTTCCCCACCAAAGGAGACATATTATGGTTTTACTCAAGAGAACCTAACAGATGATAAAAGTGTTAAATCATGTTTGCTCTCATGTGGTCGGGATAAGAGAGTTTTGGGAGCCAGTCCTAAGGCGTGGCGTACATTTTTAATGCTGTTTTTATAGATAATGATAGTCCAGAAAGCCATCCTACAGGATACATTAGTGGTGCTTTGGAGTGATTTTATTTTGAATAATGCATGATTAAAAATGAAACTTGGAACGAATCTAATTTAAATTTAAATGTGCTGCGTGAAGATTTTTATAGAGAGAAACAGAGGAGGACTGCTGTGCTGTGGCATTTCCTTTCTTTTATTCCCCAATATATTTGTTTATTTGAAATATGAATTATTTTTAATTAATTATGGAATTCACAGCAAAAATGCTTTTCTTGGGAATACTTGGGGGTTTTGTCTTGTTTCTAGTCCATACATTTAAAATTTCATAATTCAAGAAGCATTCTCTAGTCAGTTTTGTTATGTTTTCAGAAATAATAAGTCAAAATTAAGTAACGTTTTCCTTAAAACAACCTAAATAATATGCCAATGTGGTAAGTAAAATAATCTTGTTTTTGAGTTGAAATAAGATTATTTTACTTGACCCATTAGTAGATTATTTTGCTTGTTTTAAGAAGAAAAACTCACTTAGCTTTTACTTTTTATTTCTGAAAACAAAACAGTATTATTTACTTGCATAGCAAATGCTCCTTGATTTAAATTTTTTTTATATATTTTGTCTACAAAAAAAAAAACAGACAATAAAGGCTTTTTGCAGTCAACACACACAGCGTTTTAAAATGAAAATGATCCACGTCCAAACTGGCGCTTCATCCAGCGTTTCTGAACAACTCTCCGTCTACACCACACCACTGAAAATGCACATCTTGTGATCACACTCACACTCTGGCTTGCGCTCCAGCATGTGGGCGTGTCTGAGCTCCAAACAGTCCGCCGGTGCTTTGAGAACATCTACCCAGACGAGAGCTCTTCGGACTGTTCATCAAGGATCTACTGCTGGATCTAATCTCACTATATTTGTTAAACGTGATATTTAATTCATCTTGTCTGTAGAACTTTTTTTCTTGGCAGCTGCATGGAGGGCGCCAATCGCGACCAGCGTCTTCCGGTAGAATGCTTAGAATTTCCTTCTACAGTGCTCGCAATAGGTAAATTGCGCTCCAAAAATGGGTTTCAATAGCATTTTGAGTGGATTACGGAGTGTTTTTGTGACACACACAACTTTGAAAAGTGTGTGTTAAAGCTGTTATAATCTGTCAGATGTGGTTCAAGCGCGAGAGAAAAACGTTCTCCTAGTTCAAGTGTTTGCTGTCAAAAATACAGTGTGTGTCCGACCTGTCAGCTGTTAGCTCAGCGACTCTTTAATACACATGCACACATATGCGCACACACACACACACACACACACGCACGCACGCACGCACGCACGCACGCACGCACGCACGCACGCACGCACGCAATAATTCACTGCATCATAGAGCAAACCAGATAACTGGCATGAAACTTAACAGGTATGTAAGTCATGCAGTTTACAAAAATGACCAACAAAAGTCTGTCACTGATACTCTGATGGCTGATTTTCTGTTCATTCTAATCGCGAGCCGTTTATGTTTCATTTTGTGTGTTGTATTTTCCAGGGTTTGTGTTTTTCTGTCATTTCAAAATGCCACTTATTTACACTTTGTCACAGTTATTATATTAGTGTGTTTTGGGACAGTACAGGCTACAGGTGTGTCAAACATTTTGGTGAATTACATGTGTTTGGGTTGGTTTTATGTTTGAAAGCATGAGAAAATGTTGACTTTAGCGAAGACGAGGCTCCATTTAAACGGCAGAAGATGCCGTCTTTCAACGAGAGGAAAATGCCTCACAGCAGTAGTTTTTCATCCTATTAGATTACATTTTTTAAATATTCAATCCAGGAGGTGGCGCTGATCGACAACAGTATTAGTTCAAAGATGCTAAAAGCAGGTAAAATAGATTAAAACCATCGTTTCAAAGTTTCCAAATGTTACTGTTTATATGCATCAGCTGTCGACCGGAAGTTCTTAGCATTCTCCTTGCGCATACACGCAAAGCATAAAATAGGTATTTTGCGTTTTAAGAAAAAGGTCTGTATCTAAAGACATATTCCCAGACGATTTACCCGACGTGTCCTCGGTAGTTTGTTTTCCATATTAAACTTGCAAAGTCTGAACTTACAAGGAGAGGATGCAAGACTGAACTGTGTGTAGGCTACTTAATATTGAGGAAAAAGCCACAATCAGATAGTCAAACATCTTCAGCCATGCCCCTATATTCAGATGTCTCCGTTTTCCCCCCATGTACACTAACAAAGAGCAGCAGCATTTTAGAATGAAAACGGCCTCTTCAGGGTTTTTAAAAAAAGCTCAGATTTCAGTGCTCGAAAACTCTAGGGTAGTGTGGATAAGACCGTAGCAAAACGTATGCGTTTTAAAATTAAAACGGATTAGTGTAAATGGGGCCTGTAGGTGCCTGAAGACTGTATAAGTTCTGATGTGCTAGGGTGATGTGATAGGGATGGGCAGTATTTATGATACATCTATTTCAAATACGTATTTCAAATACAAATTTTAGTATTTTGCAATTTGTATTTTATGGAGTTTGTGAAAATGGGTTTATATTTTGTCTCAAAATACTTTCGTGTCTTGTATTTTTGTATGAAATTTTAATTACAAAATTCAGTATTCAAATGGCATCCACAGTAACCTGATATCAGTTCAATAGAGCATATTGTGGATTATTTGCAATGGAGATTTACTTCATGCATGCAGTCGACAAATCTGTAGAAAAAGTGTGATGCCTTCATGTCTGTATATACCTCTGTATAGAAAAAATAAATAAATCTCAGGGGAACATGTCTTGTTAAATCAATAAACATAAAGGTGGTTTTAAAATGGAAAAGGAGGTCCAAACTAGGGCTAGCATAGTGCATCTAATGATGTGTTTGGTAGTTTTTATTAAAAGTTAGCTAATGTGTTTTACTAAACATTATTATAATTTTGTTTACATTGCTTCATAAATCATTATTACAATACATTTATAAAGTATATACCACATGTATTTCATTTGTTGCCACAGAATGTTGATAAACAGTAGTATGTTTATTCTGTTATTTTTTTATCTTTAGATTTTTTATAGCAATCTATTATTTCTTACCTTTTCATCAGATCATCACTCATTCTAGTCATTTTTCATTAGCTTCAGATGTGTTTATTAGTTTGTTCATTTTGATGTATGAGTCATTCAATTGAAAACATCATAGACATTTTACCCTGTATTTTTGCAGTTACCTCTCGTATTTACGCCACACATTCCTGAGTTATGAAGGTGGAACAGGAATGTAGTCTCTGACTCTACAATGCTAACGGCATAATATATATATTATGTACATATGTATATATGTACAGCCTCTTCACTCTTGTGTATTACTCCACCCACATGAATGGCAAGTAGATCAGTAAACTCACTACAGTTTGACAAATATTGCAGCTGTTGGACAACATAATGTACTTTGAGGCTTTTTGTAGGCTAGAATGTAGTTGTTTAGTAGCAGAGCACAAGATGGTGTCAGAGACCGCATAATAAGCTCTTAGAAGAAAAAAATTCAGCTTAAAACTACAATCTACAGCTAATCAAATTATTAGAAATCTAGTAAGTGACATTCTGAGTCAATCTCTCTCTTTTGTATGTTGCAGTGCTGTAATTACTATTACCATAGTAATTGTAGTGCATTCATTGTGAGATGAGATTCATATCAGGAATGTGTTTATTTTGTTTTGGCCACTATTTGTATTACCCTGAGTTACTTTTTGGTTGTCAATCTGTTGTCTCCTGTTTTCGTTACTGCAGACTAGTTTAGTAAAAAAAGGAAAGAAGAAATGCCTGCATGTGTTTAGCGTTTTTCCCTATCGCAAATGCAACAGTAATCTGTTTTTTTTTTTGCAGTGCTTTGTCTTTTTCGGGGTTTTCCCGATTGCTGTAGATGCTGTTCAGCCTTATAATCTTAAAATGTGAGCAAAATAACTTTTTTTGTCATCACTTTAGACATCATGCTAGAAAATTATTCAAGTATTAGCTTAAAAGTGACATTAGTGATGTAGCAATGGCTTCTGCTGCTCTGATGTCAGCTGCAGGAAGAAAGTAGTTCCTCATACAAATGGATTTTGAGACTCTGTGTTTGATTTTCTTTTTTATATACATGATTATGCAGTCGAACTGTTGTATAATCACAATATCACACTTGTAGCAGTGCAATGTAGCTGTATATTGTCACCAGTGGAACACTAAGGCAACCCACAACGCACGCCTCCCACCAGTGCCGATATACAGCCACATCGCAACATTGTGTTATATATTTATAGTAACCATGAACTTGACCTATAACATTTTGATCAATTTAATCTTAGCAAAGTAAATGCGTGGTGTTATATTTAACTTACACTGCTCTGAAAAAAAGGAAAAAGTCTAAAGTCTGAGACTTCTGAGAATGCTATCTCAAAGCAAATCATGTAAGTGCTTTTGTTAAAGCCAAATTAATTTTTGAGCTGCTTTTGTATGCAAAAAGGGTCAGATTCATCAAATTTGCATGTATTTTCACTCTCCTGCGTTTGCATGCATATGGATGGGTGGACTTTCAGTCAAAGGACATAATATGCAAAAATGCTTTTAGTTTGACAACCAGAACACTGTTTTAAACAGTTATGTTTATTTTTGAATAGTCTAATTGCCCTGTTGTTCTGATATCGCTCAATATTTTTTTGAACAATGCAATGATTTTCATGCATATTTAGTGAAACCTACAGTAAGCATTCTACAATACAATTTCCCTTGGTTTAATGTTTTAATAAGAATTCCAAATGTTCTTTTTTTTGACTGAATCCATAGTCTTTGCCACATTTTTCTTTGCTGTTTGGCTTAAAACCCTTTGACATTCTTTCTGTCACATGTTAAAGTGTGACCCAAGGTCTTATCATCTACCTCTCCGGCACCATGACGAATGAGACCGGCTCTAATGACTCTGTCACATCATGATCCCTGCCATCCTTCCCTTCTTTATCCCTCCATCCTCCATTTACATCCTCCTATCTGCATAGGCTTTGGTCCGGGTCGGGAGCGAAAGGCCAGGTGGGATTAAAGTATCAGCAGCTGTCTGTGGTGTCTTCGGGACGGGTGGACGAGAGGTCTAAATCCCCCGTCTTGGGAAATGGCATGAGCGAGTAAACCTGCATCGGTCTCGCTCGCTCTCTTGCATCACTCCATCTGTTCCCCTGGCGATGGAGAGCAGCGACACGTAATGCTGAACGCAATTGTCTCGTCCTTTGTGCGTTCCGCATCCCTTGGTGGGGGGATATTAGCTAGATGAAATGAGTAATTCATGTCTGTTGGCATTTTTGGGGGTTTAACGTAAAGGTAATGGGATGAATTTGTGATGGGGCGTGTCTGGTGTCCTTTGGCTTCGCTCATAAGAGATGGAATTATTTAAGATTAATTGAGCTTAGTGTCACTTGGGTTGTGGGGGGCACTGCAAACATTGACATGCTTAATTAAAAACTGGCAATCATTGTCTGATAGGAGGAAAGCTGAAATATAACCTGTCAGTTTTTTATATTGATAGTAGAAATAAGGATGTGAAATAATGAGGAGAACAGTTTGAACTTCTGTTGCCACCATGAGCTCAATGGAATAATGCAGGGGTGCTCAAACTCGGTCCTGGAGGGCTGATGTCCTGCAGATTTCAGCTCCAACTTGCCTCAACACACCTAGCTTGTTTCTAGTTTGAGTTTTTGTACGTCATTAAACTTACAACAATGTGGTACTTCTCCGTGGTTTAATAGTGTAGATGGAGGAGCGTGTGTGGAGACGCCGACGCGGTAAACAAGAACAACAGAGAAAATGTGGAGGAGGAAAGTGGTCAGTGGTTGACGGCAGAAGTTACCTGCCTTTTTGCCCTGTGGGTGAATGGTAGAGGATACCATATATAAACCATAGGTGCAAGCTGCGATGACGGCTCTTTCCCTCCTCCTCTGCCTCAAAATCATTTTAAAGTTGGGCAAGCTTCGAATATTTCGCAGAGCTAAAATCACGACAATTTCTTCCATCGTGGCTTGTGTGGTTCAGATGCTAGAACCTACTGGTGTGGTATAAACCCTTTCTGCATAGGAATCTGTAATAGTAAATTTGTTTCGGGACTTGTAAAAGTGTTTTGCGTCTTGTAAATTTTTTTCTAAAAAATTGTTTCGTCCTTGGTAAAGTTGTTTTTCCTATGTAATTGTGTCTGATGATAGGTAAAAATGTTTTTCAAAATGTAAATTTGTCTCGAGCTTTGTAAAGTGTTTCACTCTTTGTAATGTTGTTTTGCACTTCCCGGCCACCTTAAGAACCTGACTTTAAACATGCCATACAACTTATGACGTCGCGCAAGTGTAAACACATGAAATGGATATGGGTCACAATTAAAAGTACATGTAAATAGACAAGCAAAAAAAAAATCAGATATAGGCAACAAATCGGAATTGGGCATCAAGACCTAACAGTGTAAACGTGACCTATGTTTTCGGTTTGTCCCATTCGGATGCGTATGAATGGAAGTCTATGGGGAGAAAAGTGCAGTGTGATCACGGCTTTAGAGCTTGATTAGCTAGCTCATAACTGAGGTTGGGACTAAACTTCGCAGGACTCCAGCCCTCCAGGACTATGTTTGGGCATCTCTGGATTAAAGGAATGTTTCTCAATCCTGGTCCTCGAGCCCACAAATCTGAATATTTTGCATATCTCTCTTTTTTAACACATATTATTTGATGACCAGCTCATTAGAAGTGCTACATGCATGAACTGTGTTCTGATTGACAGGTCCAAACGCAGTATGCATTGCTTCATTTCTAGTCTCTTCTCCTTTATTGCTCTCTACCTGAACATGAGAAACTTTTATTCACTTTGAAATGTTCTTTCATGTGTTTGTGCAACAGCATTGCCTGCAGCATCTTTTTACAACGTGTAACATAATATACCTTCGTAAATAAATACAATATAAATTCACACATGAAGTAAACTGAAAAAAAATGGTTCATTGAATTTACTGTTTTTTTGTTGTTTTTTTTGGGACAAATTTGTATGGGCTGAATTTAAAGAAACAAATTAAGTTGAACATTGCAAAATTTAATTTGTTTAAATTACCTTAAAAATGTGTAAATCCAATGAATATTTGTTTTTCAGTGCATATATGCTCCCTTTAAACTGAAATCAAGGCAGAATATTCTGTGTGAGAGTCCACTTTGCATGGCACTTATTGTCAAATTAGAACAAGCTTCCACTATGAAAAGAGAAACATATGAAATGTACAGTGCGAAGGAGATTGAGGACTGGGATTGAGAAAAGGGTCAGTTCACCCAAAAATGAAAATCCTGTTATTAATTACACACTCTAAAGTGATTCCAATCCCCTGAGACCTTTATTAGTCTTTGGAATACAGATTAAGATATTTTAGATTAAATCTGGCCACTACCTCATCTTCCATAGATTACAACTGTCCAGACAAAAAAACAAAAAAAACAAAACATCATCAAATTATCAAAATAGACCATATCCATATTCAGTGGTTCAATCAGAATATTATTAAACTACCGTATGAGAATGCTTTCGTGTGCACAAAAAAAAAACAACAACAGAGGAAGTCATGCACAGGCATTCGGGGTGTACATAGAGTAATGCTCATGAACATCCGCACTATACTAACACTAAGAAGAAATGGAAAACACATGGATTGTACCTTTCTGGACTTTAAATGAGTCTGGACCACTGCTGTCGATGGATGATGACTCAGCTTTCGGATTTAATCCAAAATATTTGAATTTGTCTTCTGAAGGTGAATGAAGGTCGCAAGTGTTTGGATATTGGTATTGAGATATATGGGATGTTTGTATTTATTGACAGAATTGAAATTTTGGTCTGAACTATCACTTTGATGTTTTGTTTATGATAAATGCTAGGCTATTTTGTCATTGTAAAATGTCCAAATTAAGCCACGGTCACACTGCCTTTTTTGCCCCATAGACTTCCATTCATTCACATGTGAATGCGGCAGACTGGAAACGCAAGCTCGTGCGACAAGTTTCACATGTCGCTGGATTTAAAAGTTCAAGCTTGGTGAACTTTGCCCTGCGAAATCGCATCACATGATTGCATGAGACCAATAGGAGATTAAAATGTGACCTCTCTGTACAGAAATTTTCAACGTCTTTTTCATGGCACCGTACAACAGAATTTTGCAAGCACAATCTCTAGTGTGACCCCGGCTTTAATTGGTCAAAGATACACCAGGCTCTCTCACCATTCCTGACGCACAATCACCCAGCTCACTCACCAATCAACACTCACTATGCCCAGAATTCTAACAGCACACACCTGATTCTGCTAATCAGCACGGAGCACTTCAAAAGCACACATTTCCCACAACCTCATTGTCTTGTCGCCACTGTGGATAAAGACTCACATACCCTTATGAACTACATACCAGATTCTCTGTTTCTTGTGTACGTGCATGTGTTACTTGCTTACTTACCTACTTACCCACTACTTACTTAAAATGCCTGTTTGGATTGAAGCTTAATATAGGTTTCCAGTTATACTCTTAATTATGAAGCATCCATGCCAGTGAGCTGAATTTCGTTTTTTAATGCCACTCAATAGTTCATTTTACAACACTGTATTAAGTTTCTATTTCAAACATGATGCATTCTTTTTGTTTTTTTCAAAACTAAACTCTTTCTAAATTTGACTGGATATGAGGAGAAAAAATGTAGGTTTTTAATTTTTTTTTTATTAATATTATTAGTGGTGACACAGTGGCGCAGTAGGTAGTGCTGTCGCCTCACAGCAAGAACGACGCTGGTTCGAGCCTCAGCTCGGTTAGTTGGCGTTTCTGTGTGGAGTTTGCATGTTCTCCTGGCGTTCGCGTGGGTTTCCTCCGGGTGTTCCAGTTTCCCCCACAGTCCAAAGACATGTGCTTTAGGTGAATGGTTAAATTGTCAGTGGTGTATGAGTGTGAATGAGTGTGTGTGGATGTTTCCCAGAAATGGGTTGTGGCTGGAAGGGCATCTGCTGCGTAAAAACATGCTGGATTAGTTGGCAGTTCATTCCGCTGTGGCGACCCCAGATTAATAAAGGGACTAAGCCAAAAAGAAAATGAATGAATGAATGAATGAATGAATGAATGAATGAAGGTTTGTTCTTCGTACATGGATTACTCAATTAGTTGGATTTGGTTATTGAGGATTTGACATGATCCAGGATCATTTCATTCTTAAAAACTAATCTGAGAGTTGTTTTCATGGCAACAGTTCTGGTAGCTCAAACCTGCACGGGTGAAGGCCTATTTCATATAAACAGAATTAGATTGGATAATTTCAAGCAAAGGAAATAATAATATAATAAAGTATGTAATAATAATAATAATAATATTTTTTATTTATATAGTGGACACTTAAGGACACTTACAAGGACACTTTACAAGGAATGCAACAAAAAGATAAACAAACATACATGAAGTCAAATATAACAAATTAGAATTACACAAACAAGACCTAAGAGACATATGAGCAGAGTGGAGGTGGATCAGATAAAGTAGTCAGTTTGGCAGATCAGAAGCGAAGCATTCAGAAAATAAGTGAGTCTTAAGTAAGAATTTGAATTCAGAGATATGTGAATGTGGTAGAGAGTTCCAGAGTTTGGGTGCAATAACACTAAATGATCTGCCCCCCATTGAAGAGTACCGAGGGACAGCGAGAAGGCCAGAGTCAGCAGAACGTAAAGAGCGAGTTGGGGTGTAGGGGACAAGCATGTTGCAGAGATAGGAGGGTGCTAGGTTATTTAGGGATCTAAATGCAAGGAGGAGAATTTAGAATTTAATGCGGTATGCAACCGGGAGCCAATGGAGATCGTACAAGATTGAGGTTATGTGAGCAGAACGTTTGGTATGAGTGAGTGAGTATTCTAGCTGCAGAGTTTTGATTATACTGTAATCTGGAGATGAGGCTGGCAGGCAGGCCAATGAAAAGAGCATTACGGTAGTCGATGCGTGAGGAGACAAATGCATGGATGACAGTCTCAGCATCCTTGCTACTGATGAAGGGACGCATTTGTGAAATGCGACGTAAATGAAAGAATGCAGATTTAGTGACAGATTTGTACCTAATGATGATATTTAAAAGTACAAAAACTGTCACGGGGTGTTCTCTCCCCAAGGGGTTTAAAGTGAACATATATGGACTTTTAGGATACAAATGTGTTCTTTTTAAGGTAAAGACCCAGCTTTAGTACAATTTGTGGATGATAATAAACATGGCCAATATTCCTTTTTTTTGTTTTTTTTTTAAGTAAAGGAATAATAATTTATGCGGTCATGCACACTTTTGGACAGATAATATGCTGGTGATTTAATGCTTTGTAAATGTTGCAGATACCTTTACCAATATTAAAATGCTTTTTTAATGCAAAACTAATTTAAACAGCCAGTTATTAAGAAACTGGAATAGGCCTACTATAATTTAAAAAGTCTCTCTAAAAGTAAAATTTAAAAAAATTGCTAAATACTCCTGACACATAAAAGTGTAAAGCCTGCAGCTCACAACGAATGTGGATATTTATTTGGTATCATATTTAACAAATCGTTTACTACGAATTTAATGTAATCTTGCTCACATGGATAATTAAAAATTAATCAGATGATGTCTATGCTCTGCTGTGCTGTCAGCCAATCGTTGCGTTGCTGATTATGATCTTGAGGATCGATAGATCTGTCCTTCACAACACACGCATCGATCTAAGATCAGTTCATCCACATATTTTAATCTGATTTAAATAATAATAATAATAATGATAATAATAATAGTAATAATAATAATAATAAGGCCAAAATCAGTGGGACTGGTAGGGATCTGCTTAAAATATTTAATGAATAATTACCTTTTAAAATACATTTGCATTTATTGTAATTTTGATCAAATCAGTGCTGCATTGCCAAGCATAAAAGACATCAAAACATCCCTGAAAGATAGTTTGTTCACTTCTTTTTATCTTTAGAGCAGAGAGATGTCACGACTACGTCTTCTCTTCATGCTCTGTATGTTTTCTTCTTTCTTCTTAGCTTCCAAGAAAACAAATTTTGTTCTTCAGTTGGTCCATCTGGGAAATGGAAATCACTGAACCTCAGGCAAAACAACAAGACGGCAATGTTTGTTGAGGAAGGCCTGTGTCATGTACATTTACATTAATGTTGTCGGCAGATGCTGTTTTGAAGTGACTTACCGCAAAAAAGTACCAGTCAACGGATGACTTTGTGCCCTTTTAGAAATGTTTCAGATATAACCCGTGTGTCACTGACATCAGGTTCTTTTTATACGGAAATACATTTTTAAAAAGAGCATTTTGAACTTGGTGGAAATTCACAAGTCCTTGCTAATATGCAAAGTAGTTTATTAGTATGCACACTACGCCTCATTACTGATTGTGGGGGACATAATGACAAAATCAACAGGAGATTACCCTATTAAGCAGTGTGGTTCTGCTTAATAGGCGTGCGTCTGATTTGGCCAGAGCCGTGCAGAATCGCAGGGACGTGTCCATGCCTGTTTCTGTCCGCAATGCTAGACACTGCTACAATGAGAGGTGTTTGGCGTAGCAGGGTGTGGAAATACGTCTAATTAAAATCAAATACATTATCGAGATTCGCCACTATGAGAGCCAGACAAACACATAGTAATTTTCCAGAGACCCACGGCCTGATAAGCATCTTATTAAAATGGAGGCCAATTTATTGTGCGTGTAATTTTTGCAAGCACTTGTGTTGCGTGTATATCAGACCTTGTGAGGCAAGTTTATCTATTGTCTTTAGAGATGCTATCTTTTAATATGTGACAGTGAGATACAGTATGTACTTAGGCGGGTTTGTGTGTCAAATACGATAAAGATATTTGATTATATACTGAGATATTGCAAGTGTCGTCGCATTGATACAGCTAGTGTCATCGCATTGGATTCATTAAAAGTACTGTTTTAAACTAATCCTTTTTTATGAGTCATTTGGTCATGTGTTAGCATTTTAGAGTAAAGGTGCCATGTGACATCCTTAAACACAATTGTTTCCTCGTTTTTATGTACATCCTATGAGTGTAAAATCCTCTGACAATCCACAGAGGATCATTAATATGCATGCACTCAGCAGTGTTTGATTGGCCACAATATTTCTTAATGACATTACAACAATATTTTCACCTCAAGTTTAAGTTTATCTGAGCTAATATTATGCTTACTATTTATGTGAGACTCTTGTTTTGAAAGTGAGATGGACATTATAGGGCTTATTCGTAAAAGTATGTCCTCTCATCACAGCTCAAAATGTCAAAATGCAAAATGTGGTAAAGACATTTCCACATATAAACAAGTCCTTAATCTGATTTGAGTACATCAGAATCCATGTTATTTTTTTCTGCTTACATATACATGGACTATATCTGATTTGTGCCACATGGGAGGAAAGAAAATAAGATTTGGGTCATTTGAAATGTCTTGTTTGATGAACATGAAAGTAAAGTGGCACATCTATCATGGCCTGCACAGTCACCAGAACCAAATATTATTAAGCCTTTTTGGGGTGTTTTGGAGAAACAGAAATGTCTCAAAATCCCTCTGTCACTGTGCAGGACTTATATCTGTATCTTTCAGTTTTAATTTAGTTTTCCCTGTATATGTATATATATTAGTGGTGGGTCGTTATTGGCGGTAACGCAAAACTCTTATCGGGCGATTAAAAAAAAAATATTGCTGCCAATCTATCCTCAAAGTTGAGTTGGGAGCTGGGTCTATTCTGTGCAAGCTATAAAGACTTTCACCTTGATATTTTAGCGCGGATGTATACCAGGCCGAATTGCACTGTAGGTGGCGAGAACAAGTCTTTGAACCGGTGTGTATTCCTATTGTGAAATTACCACATCAAATGTGATGTGCTAACATGGATGCAGTTCACTAGAGTGAATCTGATTAATGTTAGCTCCACATCTAACCATCAGGCACCTGTAGAGTTTATGCGTTCAAATAAAACATACAAATGAAATGGACTGGGTGCTTTTTAAAATGAATGACGGTGAATGAAAGTCAATACAATTCAATTCATTTCACCTTTATTTGTATAGCGCTTTTACAATGTAGATTGTGTCAAAGCAGCTTCAAATAAAAGATCATAGTAAATTGAAACCGTGTCAGTTCAGATTTCAGTGTTTAAGTTCACTTCAGTTTAGCTCAAACCAGTGAGCCATCTGACAAAAAAGTGCCCTTCTGAATCAAATCAGCAGGATTTCCTTCCTGATCTTTCACTTACTTCGAAGACACTACTGACTACGCTTACATGGACATCTGTAATCTAATTATTTGCCTTAATAATCAATAATAAAATTAAGGTGTTTGCATTAAGTGCTTTTATGTAAGAGTTTCCAGTAATTTTAGGCAGTTCTGCAGTTTCACATCCACTTCATTCTTGCCCTTGTGACAAACTAGGGTATTAGACGCAAGTAAGGAGTTAGGACTGGTTAGAGTGTTATGGAAATTAATGACTAAAAACGTAATAATAATTAATAAAATAATTAATAATAAAAAAAAACTTCCGCATCTCACTACTTGTGTGTGTGTGTGTGTGTGTGTGTGTGTGTGTGTGTGTGTGTGTGTGTGCGCGCTCCTTTACTGACAGCCGCTTGTGTGGATCTTGTCAGAAAATATGGTGAAAAGCCCTACATGACGGTAATTGTGTGATTGCGGTGTTTACTTCAATAATGCCACTAATATATGCACACTCCACATGTCTTAATTTTATTTGTGTTTAGTTCTTTAGTTAGATTAAGGTAATCAAAAGTCGCTGTTTTGAGCTTATGTAGGCCTACAGTTAAAAATTTATGTTTAACTGAATAAAAAAGTTAGTAAACACAAGTACATCTGATTGAACATAATTTATTTTCAGCACCAAATATCATAGATGAACAGTTTCTCAAGCAGTTTGTGATGCATTTTGGAAACAGGAGATGAGCCCCTGGTCTAATCTGCCACTTGGCTAGAGAAACCCGTTCGCAAAACCTTCCTTTTAGTCATTATTTGGGTAGCACACATATTCTGAATGCCTTCAGCAGAATTCAAATGATTAATCTATATTAATTTCAAGATTACAGTGAGATTAATCTAGATTTAAAAAATAATCTATGCCCACCTATAATATATATGCAAGAAAATGAATATTGTTTGTAAAATTATTTTGTACGCAGACAGATAATATGGAATATCAGCTTGCGAATCTGTTAAAACTTTCAAATGTCTTCATTACATTAGTGTGTTTTTTATTATAATGCAACGAAGCTATGTTTTCAATAAACTCTATCCCTTCTGAACAATCATCTATGACAAATTCATTAATCTGCCAACTGAAAAAGTCATTTGTATCCTAAATGTTGAATTTTTGTCTGGAGCCTTGGAAATATTTGTGAAAATGAGTCATTGCGAATGCTGAAATGTGTAAATGACTCTGCTGCGAAAGTGGCGCGCTTAATTGTTTTTTCCATTATGATCCTCTCTGGTAGGAGTGTGGATGATGTTTATGTGATACGGATGGCAGCGTTGTGTTGAAGGCTTGGCCATCTGTGTGGTTCAGACTCTGCGCTGCCGCCGTTGTTTTTGCTAGCACCGCTCGCTGACGAGGCCCGCCACTCTCTCCCACGCACTTGATGTGCAAGAACGCGGCGCTGCTGCGAGTTCCCTCCACCCCCTGTCAGTC